>NW_027031524.1:0-3613 GCF_034236695.1 Oncorhynchus nerka
TTTAAACGTGTTGGCTCTCGCATGGCTGCAGGCCCAGGCCATCCCCAGCCCCGCGCCCTCAGAGCATGCGCAGACCAGCTGGCCGGTGTGTTTACGGACATATTCAATCAATCCCTATACCAGTCTTACCTGTTCCCATGCTTCAAAGAGGGCCACCATTGTTCCTGTTTCCCAGAAAGATAGGTACTTCAGGCTAAGCGACTCGCCCGTAGCACTCACTTCCGTCATCATGAAGTGCTTTGAAGACTAAGTCGGACCATATCCACCTCCACCACCTACTGACCCCTGGACCATCAATTTGTACTTCAAGCAGTTAGGTCACAGACGATGCAATCTCAGCCACACTGCCTAACCCATCTGGACAAGAGGAATACCTATGTGAGAATGCTGTTCATCGACTACAGCTCGGCATTCTTACCATAGTACCCTCCAAGCACCGATCATCAAGCTCGAGACCCTGGGTCTCGGCCCGCCCTGTGCAACTGGGTACTGGAGTTCTGACGGGCCGCCCCAGGTGGTGAGGAGCAGAGCAACATCTCTCCCCGCTGATCACTCAACTGGGGGCCCCACAGGGTGCGTTCTGAGCCCTCTCTGTACTCCCCTGTTCACACGACTGCGTGGCCACGCACGCCTCCAACAATCATCAGGATTTGCGGACGACACAACAGTGGTAGGCTTGATTACCAACAACGTGAGACGGCCTACAGGGGAGGAGGTGAGGGCCCTCGGGTGTGGTGTCCAGAGAAAATAACCTCACTTCATCCAGCAAAACCAGGGAGATGATTGTGGACTTCAGGAAACAGCAGAGAGGAACACCTATCCATCGATGGAACAGTAGTGGAGAGGGTGAAAAGTTTTAAGTTCCTCGGCATACACATCACAGACAAACTGAATTGGTCCACTCACACTGACAGTCGTGAAGAAAGGCGCAGCAGCGCCTCTTCAGCCTCAGGAGCTGAAGGGGATTCGGCTTGTCACCAAAAGCACTCACAAGCTTCTACAGATGCTGTCCAGAGCATCCTGATGTGGACTTATCTACCGCCTGGTACGGCAACTGCTCCGCCTCAACCGTATGGGCTCTCCAGAGGGTAGTGAGGTCTGCTGGCATCACTGGGCAACTACCTGCCCTCCAGGACACCTACACCACCGATGTTACAGGAAGGCCATAAAAGATCATCAGGACATCAACCACCAACCCTGCCTGTTCACCCCGCTATCATCCAGAAGGCGAGGTCCAGTACAGGTGCATCAAAGCTGGGACCGAGAGACTGAAAAACAGCTTCTATCTCAGGCCATCAGACTGTTAAACAGCAATCACTAACGTGGCTGCTGCCAACACACTGTCATTGACACTGACCCAACTCCAGCCACTTTAATAATGGGAATTGATGGAAATGATGTAAATATATCACTAGCCACTTTAAACAATGCTACCTTATATAATGTTGCTTACCCTACATTATTCATCCTCATATGCATATGTATATACTGTACTCTAGATCATTGACTGCATTCTTATGTCACTAGCCACTTTAACTATGCCTTGTTTACTTTTTTTTTTGTCTACATACTCATCTCATATGTATATACTGTACTCGATACCATCTACTGTATGCTGCCTGTACCATCAATTTACTTCAGAGATTCTATGTATTATTGCTATTCCTTATCCCCTTACACTTAGTATAAGGATGTAGTTGGCACTGTTAGTTAGATTAGCTTTCTCAGCAGCAGCCAGTCAATAATGAATGAATTGAAGTTGGTCACATTCGCTTACACTCGCATTAACATCTGCTAATCATGTATGTGACAAATAAAATTTGATTGATTGATTGATTGATTTTTACGAGAGTGGCTTCCGTCTGCCACTCTACCATAAAGGCTAATTGGTGGAGTGCTGCAGAGATGGCTGTCCTCTGGAAGGTTCTCCATCTCCACAGAGGAACTCTTGAGCTCTGTCAAGACACTTCTCCCGGATTGCTGAGTTTGGTCTGGCGACCAGCTCTAAGAGTCTTGGTGGTTCTAAACTTCTTCCATTGAAGAATAATGGAGGCCTCTGTGTTCTTCGGGACCTTTAATGCTGCAGAAATGTTTTGGTACCGGTCCCCAGATGTGTGCCGACACAATCCTGTCTCGGAGCTCTATGGATAATTGCTTCGACCACATGTCTTGGTTTTTACTCTGTCAACTGTGGGACCTTACATAGACCAATGTGTATCTTTTCAAATTATGTCCAATCAAATTATAGAAACATCTCAAGGATGATCAATGGAAACAGGATGCAACCCTCCAAACCCTCCAAAACCCTCAAAACCCTCCAAACCCTCCAAAACCCTCAAAACCACTCCAAACCCTCAAACCCTCCAAACCCTCCCAACCCTCCCAAAACCCTCAAACCCTCCCTAACCCTCCAAACCCTCAAACCCTCCAAACCCTCCCAACCCTTCAAAACCCTCCAAAACCCTCCAAACCCTCCCTAACCACTCCAAACCCTCAAACCCTCCAAACCCTCAAACCCTCCAAACCACTCCCAAACCCTCAAACCCTCCCAACCCTCCCAAACCCTCAAACCCTCCAAACCCTCCCAAACCCTCAAACCCTCCAAACCCTCCCAAACCCTCCTAACCCTCCAAACCCTCCAAACCCTCCCAAACCCTCCCTAACCCTCCAAACCCTCCCAAACCCTCCCAAACCCTCAAACCCTCCAAACCCTCCAAACCCTCCTAACCCTCCAAACCCTCCCAAACCCTCCCTAACCCTCAAACCCTCAAACCCTCCAAACCTCCCTAACCCTCCAAACCCTCCCAAACCCTCAGACCCTCAAACCCTCCAAACCCTCCCTAACCCTCCCTAACCCTCCAAACCCTCCTAACCCTCCAAACCCTCCAAACCCTCCCAAGCCCTCAAACCCTCCATGCCCTCCCAAACCCTCAAACCCTCAAACCCTCCAAAACCCTCCAAACCCTCCAACCCTCCCAAACCCTCCAAACCTCAAACCCTCCAAACCCTCAAGCCCTCCAAAACCCTCCAAACCCTCCAAACCCTCCAAACCCCTCAAACCCCTCAAACCCTCCAAACCCTCCAAAACCCTCCAAACCCTCCAAACCCTCAAACCCTCCAAACCCTCCAACCCTCCCTAACCCCCAAAACCCTCCGAAGCCCCTCCCCAAGCCCTCCGAGCCCTCCCGGCCCTCCAAACCCTCCAAACCCTCCCTAACCCTCAAACCCTCAAACCCTCCAAACCCTCCAAACCCTCCAAACCCTCAAACCCTCCAAACCCTCCAAACCCTCCCTAACCCCCCAAACCCTCCAAAACCCTCCAAACCCTCCCTAACCCTCCCTAACCCTCCCAAACCCTCCAAACCCTCCCTAACCCTCCAAAACCCTCCAAACCCTCCAGACCACTCCAAACCTCAAACCCTCCAAACCCTCCAAACCCTCCCTAACCCCCAAACCCTCCAAAACCCTCCAAGCCCTCCCCTAACCCTCAAACCCTCAAACCCTCCAAAACCCTCCAAACCACTCCAAACCCTCCAAACCCTCAAACCCTCCAAACCTCCAAGACCTCCCTAACCCCCAAACCCTCCAAAACCCTCCAAACACCCCTAACCTC
>NW_027031525.1:0-3613 GCF_034236695.1 Oncorhynchus nerka
GTATTGGGGTACCTGAAAGTGGAGGGATGAAGTGGAAGAGTGCAGGGCAGTTAACCAAGTGATTTAGGGATCGAAAGCATCCTCTGCTATCCAGTTTGCTTTTAGCAATGAAGTGGAAACAGAAGAGAAGAGCTGGGCACATAACAAACAGGTTGATGGATCGAAGCTATCCAATTCTACTTTTAGAAATGAAGTGTAAACAGGGATTTTTTTAAATTGGAGAATTTCATGTGCATGTCTCTGTGCCCTCCGTGATTATTTTTGACTGCTTCTGTCAGTTTGTACAGGTCATGCTGATTACAGAAGCGAAGCGGAAGCGTGATGTCTACTTTAACCACGTGTACGAATCGGTCAAAACCACTCTCTGCTATCCAGTTCTTTTAAAGCAAGTGCCCCAGTGGCCTAATGGATAAGGCACTGGCCTTCTAAGCCAGGGATTGTGGGTTCGAGTCCCATCTGGGGTGGATGAATTCAAATTCCTGTGGATGAAGAGAGTCAGCACATATCACAGAGTTTGATGTGATTGAAGCTTTCCGATTCAAATTTTAAAAATGAAGATTTAACAGGGATAAAAGGAGAATTTCATGGGCATGTCTCTGTGCCCTCCGAAATGCTTCGTTTTTTACAACTGCTTCTATCAGTTCGTATAGGTCATGCTGATCACACATTTCCACAGTGACTTAACCTCTTCCCTCTACTCGGGACGCTTGCGTCCCAACTAGAACTCTGGAAATGCAAATGCGCTACGCTAAATGCTAATAGTATTAGTTAAAACTCAAAAGTTCATTAAAATACACATGCAGGGTATCGAATTAAAGCTACACTCGTTGTGAATCCAGGCAACAAGTCAGATTTTTAAAATGCTTTTCGGCGAAAGCATGAGAAGCTATTATCTGATAGCATGCACCAATACACTACAACACAAAAGCACAGCAGGGGACATAAGCAAAATAATTAGCATTTCGGCGTTACACAAACCGCACAATAAAATAGAAAACAGTCATCACCTTTCACCATCTTCTTTGTTGGCACTCCTAGATGTCCCATAAACACTATTGGGTCTTTATTTCGATTAAATCGGGCCATATAAAGCCAAGATATCGTTATATGTAGACTGTGTGATAAACGAAAAAAACAGCGATTTCACAACGTAACGTCATTTTTTAAAATTCAAAAAGTAGACGATAAACTTTCACAAAACACTTCGAAATACGTTTGTAATGCTACTTTAGGTATTAGTAAACGTTAATAAGCGATAAAAATCATCAGGAGGCGATGTAAAAATCATTAGCTGTCGTCTTGGAAAAAATTTCACGAGAGAGCTCTTCCAAATGATCTGGGCGGAGACTGGAGGTAAGTGGTTCCCCTGATTCGGTTCAACCAAGAATCAAAGATGATTCAATTCACAAGACTCTAGACAACATGGGGATGCGTTGGGAGTTGAAACCTCGGTCTTATGTAATTCGGTTCACTGTGAACAATTGCTGGAAGTGGCGCAAGGATATTTATTTCCATTTTCTGTGATCAGGTTTTCCTGCGCTTTCCGATGTAACGCACGTTATGTTATAGCCACAGTCGTGATTTAACCAGTTTTTTAAACGTCCGAGTGTTTTCTATCCACACATTCTAACCATATGAACGTACTATATTCCTGGCATGAGTAGCAGGGCGCTGAAATGTTGCGCGATTTTTAACAAAATGTTCAAAAAAGTAGAGGGTAGGAGCAACAGGACACTGACCGCCTAATCCATTTATTGTGAGTACAGGTATTGTATTGAGGTACCTGAAAGTGGAGTGATGTAGTGGAAGTGTGCCTGGCAGTTAACCCAGTGATTTATGGATCGAAACCATCCTCTGCTATTCAGTTTGCTTTTTGCAATGAAGTGCAAACAGAAATATTAAACCATCATTTCATGGGCATGTCTCAGTGCCCTCCGTGATTATTTTTTGACTGCTTCTGTCAGTTTGTACAGGTCATGCTGATTACAGAAGCGAAGCGGAAGCGTGATGTCTACTTTAACCACGTGTACGATCGGTCGAAACAACTCTCTGCTATCCAGTTCTTTTACAGCAAGTGCCCCAGTGGCCTAATGGATAAGGCACTGGCCTTCTAAGCCAGGGATTGTGGGTTCGAGTCCCATCTGGGGTAGATGAATGCAAATTCCTATCGAGGAAGAGAGATCACCACATAACAAAGAGTTTGATGGATTGAAGCTTTCTGATTCTACTTTTAGAAATGAAGTGTAAACAGGATTCTTTTTTAAATTGGAGAATTTCATGTGCATGTCTCTGTGCCCTCCTTGATTCTTTTTTTTATTACTGCTTCTATCAATCCATATAGGTCATGCTGATCACAGAGTGCCACAGTGGCTTAAGACACTGATCTCCTAATCCATGTATTGTGAATTCAAGTATTGTTTTGGGGTACCTGAAAGTGGAGTGATTTAGTGGAAGTGTGCCTGGCAGTTAACCCAGTGATTTATGGATCGAAACCATCCTCTGCTATTCAGTTTGCTTTTTGCAATGAAGTGCAAACAGAAATATTAAACCATAATTTCATGGGCATGTCTCAGTGCCCTCCGTGATTATTTTTGACTGCTTCTGTCAGTTTGTACAGGTCATGCTGATTACAGAAGCGAAGCGGAAGCGTGATGTCTACTTTAACCACGTGTAGAATCGGTCAAAAACACTCTGCTATTCAGTTCTTTTAAAGCAAGTCCCCCAGTGGCCTCATGGATAAGGCACTGGCCTTCTAAGCCAGGGATTGTGGGTTCGAGTCCCATCTGGGGTGAATGAATGCAAATTCCTATCGAGGAAGAGAGATCAGCACATAACAAAGAGTTTGATGGATTGAAGCTTTCCGATTCAAATTTTAAAAATGAAGATTTAACAGGGATAAAAAGGAGAATTTCATGGGCATGTCTCTGTGCCCTCCGAAATGCTTTTTTTTTACAACTGCTTCTATCAGTTCGTATAGGTCATGCTGATCACACATTTCCACAGTGACTTAAGACACTGACCGCCTAATCCATTTATTGTGAGTACAGGTATTGTATTGGGGTACCTGAAAGTGGAGGGATGAAGTGGAAGAGTGCAGGGCAGTTAACCAAGTGATTTAGGGATCGAAAGCATCCTCTGCTATCCAGTTTGCTTTTAGCAATGAAGTGGAAACAGAAGAGAAGAGCTGGGCACATAACAAACAGGTTGATGGATCGAAGCTATCCAATTCTACTTTTAGAAATGAAGTGTAAACAGGGATTTTTTTAAATTGGAGAATTTCATGTGCATGTCTCTGTGCCCTCCGTGATTATTTTTGACTGCTTCTGTCAGTTTGTACAGGTCATGCTGATTACAGAAGCGAAGCGGAAGCGTGATGTCTACTTTAACCACGTGTACGATCGGTCAAAACCACTCTCTGCTATCCAGTTCTTTTAAAGCAAGTGCCCCAGTGGCCTAATGGATAAGGCACTGGCCTTCTAAGCCAGGGATTGTGGGTTCGAGTCCCATCTGGGGTGGATGAATTCAAATTCCTGTGGATGAAGAGAGAGCCGCATATATCACAGAGTTTGATATGTTGAAGCTTTCCGATTCAATTTTTAGAAATGAAGATTTA
>NW_027031526.1:0-3614 GCF_034236695.1 Oncorhynchus nerka
GGAGAGGAGGAGGGTAGAGGATGTATCTCTCTTACAGGAGAGGAGGAGGAGGTGAAGGATCTTATCTCTTACAGGAGAGGGAGGGAGGGAGGGAGGGTAGAGGATGTCTCTTACAGGGAGAGGGAGGGAGGAGGAGGTGAAGGATGTATCTTACAGGGGAGAGGGAGGAGGAGGTGGAAGGATGTATCTCTTACAGGAGAAGGGAGGAGGAGGTAGAAGGATATTATCTTACAGGAAGGAAGGAGGAAGGGAGAGGAGAGGAGGGTAAGGATGTCTTACAGGAGAGGAGGGAGGAAGGTAGAGGATGTATCTCTTACAGGGAGAGGAGGGGGAGGGTGGGGATGTATCTCTTACAGGAGAGGAAGGTGGGGATGATCCTTACCACAGAGAGGAGGAGGAGGGTAGAGGATGTATCTTACAGGAGAGGGAGGAGGGAGGGTGAAGGATGTATCTCTTACAGGAGAGGAGGAGGGTGAGGATGTCTTACAGGAAAGGAAGGGGAGGAGGAGGAGGAGTGGGGATATCTTACAGGAGAGGAGGAGGAGGGTAGAGGATGCATCCTTACAGGAGAGTGGAGGGAGGGAGGGGTGGCAGAGGATGCATCTCTTACAGGAGAGGGAGGAGGGAGGAGGGCAGAGGATATATCCTTACAGGGAGAGGGAGGAGGGAGGGTAGAGGATGCATCCTTACAGGAGAGGAGGAGGGAGGGTGAGAGGATGCATCCTCTTACAGGGAGAGGAGGAGAGTAGAGGATGAGGGGAAGGGAGGCAGAGGATGCATCTCTTACAGAGAGGGAGGAGGGAGGGCAGAGGATGCATCCCTTAGAGGAGGGAGGAGGGAGGCAGTGAGGATGCATCCTTACAGGGAGAGGAGGAGGAGGAGGAGGGCAGAGGATGTATCCCTTACAGAGGGAGGAGGGAGGAGGCAGAGGATGCATCCTTACAGAGAGGAGGAGGAGGGCAGATAGGATGCATCCACACAGGAGAGGAGAGGAGGGCAGAGGATACATCCCTTACAGGAGGGAGGAGGGAGGAGGAGGGAGGAGGATGTATCCTTACAGGAGGAGGAGGGAGGAGGAGGGCAGAGGATTTATCCCACAGGAGGGGAGGAGGGAGGAGGGAGGGCAGATGCATCCTTACAGGAGAGGGAGGGAGGAGTGGGCAGAGGATGCATCCTTTACAGGAGAGGAGGGAGGGAGGGCAGAGGATGTATCTCTTACAGGGGAGGGAGGGAGGGGAGGGCAGAGGATGATCTCTTACAGGGAGAGGGAGGGAGGGAGGGAGAGGGGATGTATCTTTATAGGAGGAGGGAGGAGGGAGGATCCTACAGGAGGAGGGAGGTGGCAGAGGACGCATCCCTACAGGGAGGAGGAGGAGGGCAGAGGATGTATCCTTACAGGGAGGAGGAGGAGGGTAGAGGATGCATCCCTTACAGGAGGAGGGAGGAGGGCAGAGGATTTATCTCTTACAGAGGAGGAGGAGGAGGGCAGAGGATTTATCCTTACAGGAGAGGGAGGAGGAGGGGTAGAGGATGCATCTCTTACAGGAGAGGGAGGAGGAGGGCAGAGGATTGCATCTCTTACAGGAGGGAGGGGGGAGGGCAGGAGGATGCATCCTTACAGGAGGGAGGAGGAGGCAGAGGAGATCCCTTTACAGGGAGAGGGAGGAGGGATGCAGATGATGCATCCTTACAGGGAGAGGGAGGGAGGAGGGCAGAGGATGCATCTCCACAGAGGAGAGGAGGGAGGGCAGAGGATGTATCCCTACAGGAGGGAGGGAGGGAGGGTGGGGATGTATCCCTTATTAGGGAGAGGAGAGGATGGCAGAGGATGTATCTCCCCACAGAGGGAGGAGGGAGGGCAGAGGGAGGAGGAGGAGGGCAGAGGACGCATCTACAGGAGAGGAGGAGGGAGGGTAGAGGATGCATCTCTTACAGGAGAGGAGGGAGGGGAGTGCAGTGATGAACATCCCCACAGGAGAGGAGGAGGGAGGGTAGAGGATGTATCCTTACAGGGAGAGGAGGAGGAGGGCAGAGGATGCATCTCTTACAGGAGAGGGAGGGAGGGAGGGCAGAGGATGATCTTACAGGAGGAGGGAGGTGGGAGGATGATGTATCTCTTACAGGAGAGGGAGGGAGGAGGGAGGGAGGGTACAGGAGAGGATGATCCTTACAGGAGGGAGGAGGGAGGGAGGGTAGAGGATGTATCCTCTTACAGGAGAGGAGGAGGAGGGTAGAGGATGCATCTCTTACAGGGAGAGGAGGGAGGGTAGAGGATGTATCTCTTGCAGGGATGGGAGGAGGAGGGGAGGGTGAAGAGGATTATCCTCACAGGGAGAGGAGGAGGAGGGTGGCAGGAGGGATGCATATCTTACAGGGGGAGGGAGGAGGGCAGAGGATGTATCTCTTACAGGAGAGGAGGAGGGAGGGTAGAGGATGCATCTCTTACAGGAGGGAGGAGGAGGGTAGAGGATGTATCCTTTACAGGAGAGGAGGAGGAGGGAGGGTCTCTTACAGGGGGAGGGAGGATGCATCCCCACAGGGAGAGGGAGGGAGGAGGAGGGCAGAGGACGCATCCCTACAGGGAGAGGAGGAGGGTAGAGGATGTATCCCTACAGGAGGGAGGAGGGAGGGAGGGTAGAGGATTTATCCTTGGGGAGGGAGAGGAGGGAGGGTAGAGGATGTATCTCTTACAGGAGGGAGGGAGGGAGGGCAGAGGATGTATCCCTACAGGAGAGGAGGGAGGGGCAGAGGATGCATTTACAGGAGAGGGAGGAGGAGGGTAGAGGATGTATCTCCACAGGAGGAGGGAGGAGGAGGGTAGAGGGATTTATCCCACAGGGAGAGGAGGAGGAGGGTAGAGGATGCATCTCTTTGACAGGAGAGGGAGGAGGAGAGGGATGTATCCTTACAGGAGAGGAGGGAGGGAGGGCAGAGGATGTATCTCATAGGGAGAGAGGAGAGGAGGGAGGGAGGGTAGAGGATGTATCCACAGGGAGAGGGAGGGAGGGCAGGGGATGCATCTCTTACAGGGAGAGGGAGAGGGAGGGCAGAGGATGTATCCTTTACAGGAGAGGGAGGGAGGGAGGGAGGGTAGAGGATGTATCTCTTACAGGGAGAGGGAGGAAGAGGAGGGTAGAGGATGTATCTCTTACAGGGAGAGGGAGGGAGGGAGGGTAGAGGATGTATCTCTTACAGGGAGAGGGGAGGGAGGGAGGGTGAGGATGTATCTCTTACAGGGAGAGGAGGAGGAGGGAGGGTAGAGGATGTATCTCTTACAGGGAGAGGGAGGAGGAGGGTAGAGGATGTATCTCTTACAGGGAGAGGGAGGGAGGGTAGAGGATGTATCTCTTACAGGGGAGGAGGAGGGAGGGAGGGTAGAGGATGTATCTCTTACAGGGAGAGGGAGGGAGGGAGGGTAGAGGATGTATCTCTTACAGGGAGAGGGAGGAGGGAGGAGTAGAGGATGTATCTCTTACAGGGAGAGGGAGGGAGGGAGGGTAGAGGATGTATCTCTTACAGGGAGGAGGAGGGAGGGAGGTAGAGGATGTATCTCTTACAGGGAGAGGGAGAGGAGGGAGGAGTAGAGGATGTATCTCTTACAGGGAGAGGGAGGG
>NW_027031527.1:0-3615 GCF_034236695.1 Oncorhynchus nerka
AAACTGTCTGTCTGTCCCCTCCTCAGGATGAGAGTACCTAAACTGTCTGTCTGTCCCTCTCCTCGGATGAGGGCTGCTAAACTGTCTGTCTGTCCCCTCCTCCCAGGATGAGGAGTACTAAACTGTCTGTCTGTCCCCTCCTCAGGATGAGGGTACTAAACTGTTCTGTCTGTCCCCTCCTCAGGAGGTACTAAACTGTCTGTCTGTCCTCCTCAGGATGTGAGGGTACTAAACTGTCTGTCTGTCCCCTCCCTCAGGAGAGTACTAAACTGTCTGTCTGTCCCCTCCTCAGGATGAGGAGGTACTAAACTGTCTGTCTGTCCCCTCCTCAGGGAGAGTACTAAACCTGTCTGGCTCTGTCCCCTCCCACTCAGGATGAGGTACTAAACTGTCTGTCTGTCCCCTCCAGGAGAGTACTAAACTGTCTGTCTGTCCCCTCCTCAGGAGAGTACTAAACTGTCTGTCTGTCCCTCTCAGGAGAGGTACTAAACTGTCTGTCTGTCCCCTCCTCCAGGAGAGTACTAAACTGTCTGTCTGTCCCCTCCTCAGGAGAGTACTAAACTGTCTGTCTGTCCCCTCCTCAGGAGAGTACTAAACTGTCTGTCTGTCCCCTCCTCAGGAGAGTACTAAACTGTCTGTCTGTCCCCTCCTCAGGATGAGTACTAAACTGTCTGTCTGTCCCCTCCTCAGGATGAGGGTACTAAACTGTCTGTCTGTCCCCTCCTCAGGAGAGTACTAAACTGTCTGTCTGTCCCCTCAGGAGAGTACTAAACTGTCTGTCTGTCCCCTCCTTAGGAGAGTACTAAACTGTCTGTCTGTCCCTCCTCAGGAGAGTACTAAACTGTCTGTCTGTCCCCTCCTCAGGATGAGTACTAAACTGTCTGTCTGTCCCCTCCTCAGGATGAGTACTAAACTGTCTGTCTGTCCCCTCCTCAGGAGAGTACTAAACTGTCTGTCTGTCCCCTCCTCAGGATGAGGGTACTAAACTGTCTGTCTGCCCCTCCTCAGGGAGAGGTACTAAACTGTCTGTCTGTCCCTCCTCAGGAGAGTACTAAACTGTCTGTCTGTCCCCTCCTCAGGATGAGAGTACTAAACTGTCTGTCTGTCCCCTCCTCAGGAGAGTACTAAACTGTCTGTCTGTCCCCTCCTCAGGATGAGAGTACTAAACTGTCTGTCTGTCCCCTCATCAGGATGAGGGTACTAAACTGTCTGTCTGTCCCTCCTCAGGATGAGGGTACTAAACTGTCTGTCTGTCCCTCCTCAGGAGAGTACTAAACTGTCTGTCTGTCCCCTCCTCAGCAGAGTACTAAACTGTCTGTCTGTCCCCTCCTCAGGAGAGTACTAAACTGTCTGTCTGTCCCCTCCTCAGGATGAGGGTACTAAACTGTCTGTCTGTCCCCTCCTCAGGAGAGTACTAAACTGTCTGTCTGTCCCTCCTCAGGAGAGTACTAAACTGTCTGTCTGTCCCCTCCTCAGCAGAGTACTAAACTGTCTGCCTGTCCCCTCCTCAGGAGAGTACTAAACTGTCTGTCTGTCCCCTCCTCAGGATGAGGTACTAAACTGTCTGTCTGTCCCCTCCTCAGGATGAGGGTACTAAACTGTCTGTCTGTCCCCTCCTCAGGATGAGGGTACTAAACTGTCTGTCTGTCCCCTCCTCAGGAGAGTACTAAACTGTCTGTCTGTCCCCTCCTCAGGAGAGTACTAAACTGTCTGTCTGTCCCCTCCTCAGGAGAGTACTAAACTGTCTGTCTGTCCCTCCTCAGGAGAGTACTAAACTGTCTGTCTGTCCCCTCCTCAGGAGAGTACTAAACTGTCTGTCTGTCCCTCCTCAGGAGAGTACTAAACTGTCTGTCTGTCCCTCCTCAGGAGAGAGTACTAAACTGTCTGTCTGTCCCCTCCTCAGGAGGAGTACTAAACTGTCTGTCTGTCCCCTCCTCAGGAGAGTACTAAACTGTCTGTCTGTCCCTCCTCAGAGAGAGTACTAAACTGTCTGTCTGTCCCTCCTCAGGAGAGAGTACTAAACTGTCTGTCTGTCCCCTCCTCAGGAGAGTACTAAACTGTCTGTCTGTCCCCTCCTCAGTGAGAGTACTAAACTGTCTGTCTGTCCCTCCTCAGGAGAGTACTAAAGTCTGTCTGTTCTGTCTGTCCCTCCTCAGGAGAGTACTAAACTGTCTGTCTGTCCCCTCCTCAGGAGAGTACTAAACTGTCTGTCTGTCCCCTCCTCAGGAGAGTACTAAACTGTCTGTCTGTCCCTCCTCAGGAGAGTACTAAACTGTCTGTCTGTCCCCTCCTCAGGATGAGGTACTAAACTGTCTGTCTGTCCCTCCTCAGGAGAGTACTAAACTGTCTGTCTGTCCCTCCTCAGGAGAGTACTAAACTGTCTGTCTGTCCCCTCCTCAGGATGAGAGTACTAAACTGTCTGTCTGTCCCCTCCTCAGGAGAGTACTAAACTGTCTGTCTGTCCCCTCCTCAGGATGAGAGTACTAAACTGTCTGTCTGTCCCTCATCAGGATGAGGGTACTAAACTGTCTGTCTGTCCCCTCCTCAGGATGAGGGTACTAAACTGTCTGTCTGTCCCCTCCTCAGGAGAGTACTAAACTGTCTGTCTGTCCCCTCCTCAGGAGAGTACTAAACTGTCTGTCTGTCCCCTCCTCAGGAGAGTACTAAACTGTCTGTCTGTCCCCCCTCAGGAGAGTACTAAACTGTCTGTCTGTCCCCTCCTCAGGAGAGTACTAAACTGTCTGTCTGTCCCCTCCTCAGGATGAGAGTACTAAACTGTCTGTCTTTCCCCTCCTCAGGAGAGTACTAAACTGTCTGTCTGTCCCCTCCTCAGGATGAGAGTACTAAACTGTCTGTCTGTCCCCTCAGGAGGAGTACTAAACTGTCTGTCTGTCCCCTCCTCAGGAGAGAATACTAAACTGTCTGTCTGTCCCCTCCTCAGGATGAGAGTACTAAACTGTCTGTCTGTCCCCTCCTCAGGAGAGTACTAAACTGTCTGTCTGTCCCCTCAGGAGAGTACTAAACTGTCTGTCTGTCCCCTCCTCAGGAGAGTACTAAACTGTCTGTCTGTCCCCTCCTCAGGAGAGTACTAAACTGTCTGTCTGTCCCCTCCTCAGGATGAGAGTACTAAACTGTCTGTCTGTCCCCTCCTCAGGATGAGAGTACTAAACTGTCTGTCTGTCCCCTCCTCAGGAGAGTACTAAACTGTGTGTCTGTCCCCTCAGGAGAGTACTAACTGTCTGTCTGTCCTCCTCAGGATGAGGTACTAAACTGTCTGTCTGTCCCCTCCTCAGGAGAGTACTAAACTGTCTGTCTGTCCCCTCCTCAGGAGAGAGTACTAAACTGTCTGTCTGTCCCCTCCTCAGGAGAGTACTAAACTGTCTGTCTGTCCCCCTCCTCAGGAGAGTACTAAACTGTCTGTCTGTCCCTCCTCAGGAGAGTACTAAACTGTCTGTCCGTCCCTCCTCAGGAGAGTACTAAACTGTCTGTCTGTCCCCTCCTCAGGGAGAGTACTAAACTGTCTGTCTGTCCCCTCCTCAGGATGAGAGTACTAAACTGTATGTCTGTCCCCTCCTCAGGAGAGTACTAAACTGTCTGTCTGTCCCCTCCTCAGGA
>NW_027031528.1:0-3616 GCF_034236695.1 Oncorhynchus nerka
TAGTCACTGTTGATGCCGCTCCTGACTCAGTCACTGTTGATGCCGTTCTTGACTAGTCACTGTTGATGCCGTTCCTGACTCTAGTCACTGTTGATGCTGTTCCTGACTCTAGTCACTGTTGATGCCGCTCCTGACTCTAGTCACTGTTGATGCCGCTCCTGACTCTAGTCACTGTTGATACCGTTCCTGACTCTATTCACTGTTGATGCCGCTCCTGACTCTAGTCACTGTTGATACTGCTCCTGACTCTAGTCACTGTTGATGCCGCTCCTGACTCTAGTCACTGTTGATGCTGTTCCTGACTCTAGTCACTGTTGATGCCGTTCCTGACTCTAGTCACTGTTGATGCTGTTCCTGACTCTAGTCACTGTTGATGCTGTTCCTGACTCTAGTCACTGTTGATGCCGTTCCTGGACTCTAGTCACTGTTGATGCCGTTCCTGACTCTAGTCACTGTTGATGCTGTTCCTGACTCTAGTCACTGTTGATGCCGCTCCTGACTAGTCACTGTTGATGCCGCTCCTGATCTAGTCACTGTTGATGCCGTTCCTGACTCTAGTCACTGTTGATGCCGCTCCTGACTCTATTCACTGTTGATGCCGCTCCTGACTCTAGTCAATGTTGATGCTGTTCCTGACTCTAGTCACTGTTGATACCGCTCCTGACTCTATTCACTGTTGATGCTGTTCCTGACTCTAGTCACTGTTGATGCCGTTCCTGACTCTAGTCACTGTTGATGCCGCTCTTGCCTAGTCACTGTTGATACCGTTCCTGACTCTATTCACTGTTGATGCCGCTCCTGACTCAGTCACTGTTGATGCCGTTCCTGACTAGTCACTGTTGATGCCGCTCTTGACTAGTCACCGTTGATGCTGTTCCTGACTCTAGTCACTGTTGATGCCGCTCCTGACTAGTCACTGTTGATGCCGCTCCTGACTCTATTCACTGTTGATGCTGTTCCTGACTCTAGTCACTGTTGATGCCGCTCCTGACTCTAGTCACTGTTGATGCCGTTCCTGACTCTAGTCACTGTTGATGCTGTTCCTGACTCTAGTCACTGTTGATGCCGCTCCTGACTAGTCACTGTTGATGCTGTTCCTGACTAGTCACTGTTGATACCGTTCCTGACTCTATTCACTGTTGATGCTGTTCCTGACTCTAGTCACTGTTGATGCCGCTCCTGACCTAGTCACTGTTGATGCTGCTCCTGACTAGTCACTGTTGATGCCGCTCTTGCCTAGTCACTGTTGATACCGCTCCTGACTCTATTCACTGTTGATGCTGTCTCCTGACTCTAGTCACTGTTGATGCCGCTCCTGACTCAGTCACTGTTGATGCTGTTCCTGACTAGTCACTGTTGATGCCGCTCCTGACCTAGTCACTGTTGATGCCGTTCTTGACTAGTCACTGTTGATGCCGCTCCTGACTCTATTCACTGTTGATGCTGTTCCTGACTCTAGTCACTGTTGATGCCGCTCCTGACTCTAGTCACTGTTGATGCCGCTCTTGCCTAGTCACTGTTGATACCGCTCCTGACTCTATTCACTGTTGATGCCGCTCCTGACTAGTCACTGTTGATGCCGCTCCTGACTTAGTCACTGTTGATGCCGTTCCTGACTCTAGTCACTGTTGATACCGCTCCTGACTCTAGTCACTGTTGATGCCGCTCCTGACTCTAGTCACTGTTGATGCCGTTCCTGACTCTAGTCACTGTTGATGCCGTTCCTGACTCTAGTCACTGTTGATGCCGCTCCTGACTCTAGTCACTGTTGATGCCGTTCCTGACTCTAGTCACTGTTGATGCCGTTCCTGACTCTAGTCACTGTTGATGCCGTTCCTGACTAGTCACTGTTGATGCCGTTCCTGACTCTAGTCACTGTTGATGCCGTTCCTGACTCTAGTCACTGTTGATGCCGCTCCTGACTCTAGTCACTGTTGATGCCTGTTCCTGACTCTAGTCACTGTTGATGCCGTTCCTGACTCTAGTCACTGTTGATGCCGCTCCTGACTCTAGTCACTGTTGATACCGTTCCTGACTCTAGTCACTGTTGATGCCGCTCCTGACTCTAGTCACTGTTGATGCCGCTCCTGACTCTAGTCACTGTTGATGCCGCTCCTGACTCTAGTCACTGTTGATGCCGTTCCTGACTCTAGTCACTGTTGATGCCGCTCTGACTCTAGTCACTGTTGATGCCGCTCTGACTCTAGTCACTGTTGATGCCGCTCCTGACTCTAGTCACTGTTGATGCCGCTCCTGACTCTAGTCACTGTTGATGCCGCTCCTGACTCTAGTCACTGTTGATGCCGTTCCTGACTCTAGTCACTGTTGATGCCGCTCCTGACTCTAGTCACTGTTGATGCTGTTCCTGACTCTAGTCACTGTTGATGCCGCTCCTGACTCTAGTCACTGTTGATGCCGCTCCTGACTCTAGTCACTGTTGATGCCGCTCCTGACTAGTCACTGTTGATGCCGTTCCTGACTCTAGTCACTGTTGATGCTGTTCCTGACTCTAGTCACTGTTGATGCTGTTCCTGACTCTAGTCACTGTTGATGCCGTTCCTGACTCTATTCACTGTTGATGCTGCTCTTGCCTAGTCACTGTTGATGCTGTTCCTGACTCTAGTCACTGTTGATGCCGTTCCTGACTAGTCACTGTCGATGCTGTTCCTGACTAGTCACTGTCGATGCTGTTCCTGACTAGTCACTGTTGATGCCGCTCTTGACCTAGTCACTGTTGATGCCGTTCCTGACTCTAGTCACTGTTGATGCCGCTCCTGACTAGTCACTGTTGATGCCGCTCCTGACTAGTCACTGTTGATACCGCTCCTGACTCTATTCACTGTTGATGCCGCTCCTGACTCTATTCACTGTTGATGCCGCTCCTGACTCTAGTCAATGTTGATGCTATTCCTGACTCTAGTCACTGTTGATACCGGTCCTGACTCTATTCACTGTTGATGCTGTTCCTGACTCTAGTCACTGTTGATGCCGCTCCTGACTCTAGTCACTGTTGATGCCGCTCTTGCCTAGTCACTGTTGATACCGCTCCTGACTCTATTCACTGTTGATGCCGCTCCTGACTAGTCACTGTTGATGCCGTTCCTGACTAGTCACTGTTGATGCCGCTCTTGACTAGTCACCGCTTGATGCTGTTCCTGACTCTAGTCACTGTTGATGCCGCTCCTGACTCAGTCACTGTTGATGCCGCTCCTGACTCTATTCACTGTTGATGCTGTTCCTGACTCTAGTCACTGTTGATGCCGCTCCTGACTCTAGTCACTGTTGATGCCGCTCCTGACTAGTCACTGTTGATGCTGTTCCTGACTCTAGTCACTGTTGATGCCGCTCCTGACTAGTCACTGTTGATGCCGCTCCTGACTAGTCACTGTTGATACCGCTCCTGACTCTATTCACTGTTGATGCTGTTCCTGACTCTAGTCACTGTTGATGCCGCTCCTGACTAGTCACTGTCGATGCTGTTCCTGACTAGTCACTGTTGATGCCGCTCTTGCCTAGTCACTGTTGATACCGTTCTGACTCTATTCACTGTTGATGCTGTTTCCTGACTCTAGTCACTGTTGATGCCGCTCCTGACTCAATCACTGTCGATGCTGTT
>NW_027031529.1:0-3617 GCF_034236695.1 Oncorhynchus nerka
AGCTGTAATCAGAGAAGGCAGGGTTTCTTAGTGGAGCCTGTAGCTGTAATCAGAGAGATGGCAGGGTTTCTTAGTGGAGCCTGTAGCTGTAATCAGAGAGGTGGCAGGGTTTCTTAGTGGAGCCTGTAGCTGTAATCAGAGAGGTGGCAGGGTTTCTTAGTGGAGCCTGTAGCTGTAATCAGAGAGGTGGCAGGGTTTCTTATAGTGGAGCCTGTTGCTGTAATCAGAGAGGTGGCAGTGTTTCTTAGTGGAGCCTGTAGCTGTAATCAGAGAGGTGGCAGGGTTTCTTAGTGGAGCCTGTAGCTGTAATCAGAGAGATGGCAGGGTTTCTTAGTGGAGCCTGTAGCTGTAATCAGAGAGGTATCAGGGTTTCTTAGTGGAGGCTGTAGCTGTAATCAGAGAGGTGGCAGGGTTTCTTAGTGGAGCCTGTTGCTGTAATCAGAGAGATGTCAGGGTTTCTTAGTGGAGCCTGGAGCTGTAATCAGAGAGGGGGGAGGGGTTCTTAGTGGAGCCTGTAGCTGTAATCAGAGAGGTAGCAGGGTTTCTTAGTGGAGCCTGTAGCTGTAATCAGAGAGGTGGCAGGGTTTCTTAGTGGAGCCTGTAGCTGTAATCAGAGAGAAGGCAGGGTTTCTTAGTGGAGCCTGTAGCTGTAATCAGAGAGAAGGCAGGGTTTCTTAGTGGAGCCTGTAGCTGTAATCAGAGAGGTGGCAGGGTTTCTTATAGTGGAGACTGTTGCTGTAATCAGAGAGGTGGCAGGGTTTCTTAGTGGAGCCTGTAGCTGTAATCAGAGAGGTAGCAGGGTTTCTTAGTGGAGCCTGTAGCTGTAATCAGAGAGGTGGCAGGGTTTCTTAGTGGAGCCTGTAGCTGTAATCAGAGAGATGGCAGGGTTTCTTAGTGGAGCCTGTAGCTGTAATCAGAGAGGTATCAGGGTTTCTTAGTGGAGGCTGTAGCTGTAATCAGAGAGGTGGCAGGGTTTCTTAGTGGAGCCTGTTGCTGTAATCAGAGAGATGTCAGGGTTTCTTAGTGGAGCCTGTAGCTGTAATCAGAGAGGTGGCAGGGTTTCTTAGTGGAGCCTGTAGCTGTAATCAGAGAGGTGGCAGGGTTTCTTAGTGGAGCCTGTTGCTGTAATCAGAGAGGTGGCAGGGTTTCTTAGTGGAGCCTGTAGCTGTAATCAGAGAGGTGGCAGGGTTTCTTAGTGGAGCCTGTAGCTGTAATCAGAGAGATGGCAGGGTTTCTTAGTGGAGCCTGTAGCTGTAATCAGAGAGGTAGCAGGGTTTCTTAGTGGAGGCTGTAGCTGTAATCAGAGAGGTGGCAGGGTTTCTTAGTGGAGCCTGTTGCTGTAATCAGAGAGATGGCAGGGTTTCTTAGTGGAGCCTGTAGCTGTAATCAGAGAGGTGGCAGGGTTTCTTAGTGGAGCCTGTAGCTGTAATCAGAGAGGTAGCAGGGTTTCTTAGTGGAGCCTGTAGCTGTAATCAGAGAGGTGGCAGGGTTTCTTAGTGGAGCCTGTAGCTGTAATCAGAGAGATGGCAGGGTTTCTTAGTGGAGCCTGTAGCTGTAATCAGAGAGGTGGCAGGGTTTCTTAGTGGAGCCTGTAGCTGAAATCAGAGAGGTGGCAGGGTTTCTATAGTGGAGCCTGTTGCTGTAATCAGAGAGGTGGCAGGGTTTCTTAGTGGAGCCTGTAGCTGTAATCAGAGAGGTAGCAGGGTTTCTTAGTGGAGCCTGTAGCTGTAATCAGAGAGGTGGCAGGGTTTCTTAGTGGAGCCTGTAGCTGTAATCAGAGAGGTGGCAGGGTTTCTTAGTGGAGCCTGTAGCTGTAATCAGAGAGGTGGCAGGGTTTCTTAGTGGAGCCTGTAGCTGTAATCAGAGAGGTGGCAGGGTTTCTTAGTGGAGCCTGTAGCTGTAATCAGAGAGATGGCAGGGTTTCTTAGTGGAGCCTGTAGCTGTAATCAGAGAGGTGTCAGGGTTTCTTAGTGGAGCCTGTAGCTGTAATCAGAGAGGTGGCAGGGTTTCTTAGTGGAGCCTGTTGCTGTAATCAGAGAGATGGCAGGGTTTCTTAGTGGAGCCTGTAGCTGTAATCAGAGAGGTGGCAGGGTTTCTTAGTGGAGCCTGTAGCTGTAATCAGAGAGGTGGCAGGGTTTCTTAGTGGAGCCTGTTGCTGTAATCAGAGAGGTGGCAGGGTTTCTTAGTGGAGCCTGTAGCTGTAATCAGAGAGGTGGCAGGGTTTCTTAGTGGAGCCTGTAGCTGTAATCAGAGAGGTGGCAGGGTTTCTTAGTGGAGCCTGTAGCTGTAATCAGAGAGGTGGCAGGGTTTCTTAGTGGAGCCTGTAGCTGTAATCAGAGAGGTGGCAGGGTTTCTTAGTGGAGCCTGTAGCTGTAATCAGAGAGGTGGCAGGGTTTCTTAGTGGAGCCTGTAGCTGTAATCAGAGAGGTGGCAGGGTTTCTTAGTGGAGCCTGTAGCTGTAATCAGAGAGGTGGCAGGGTTTCTTAGTGGAGCCTGTAGCTGTAATCAGAGAGGTGGCAGGGTTTCTTAGTGGAGCCTGTAGCTGTAATCAGAGAGGTGGCAGGGTTTCTTAGTGGAGCCTGTAGCTGTAATCAGAGAGGTGGCAGGGTTTCTTAGTGGAGCCTGTAGCTGTAATCAGAGAGATGGCAGGGTTTCTTAGTGGAGCCTGTAGCTGTAATCAGAGAGGTGGCAGGGTTTCTTAGTGGAGCCTGTAGCTGTAATCAGAGAGGTGGCAGGGTTTCTTAGTGGAGCCTGTAGCTGTAATCAGAGAGATGGCAGGGTTTCTTAGTGGAGCCTGTAGCTGTAATCAGAGAGGTGGCAGGGTTTCTTAGTGGAGCCTGTAGCTGTAATCAGAGAGGTGGCAGGGTTTCTTAGTGGAGCCTGTAGCTGTAATCAGAGAGATGGCAGGGTTTCTTAGTGGAGCCTGTAGCTGTAATCAGAGAGGTGGCAGGGTTTCTTAGTGGAGCCTGTAGCTGTAATCAGAGAGGTGGCAGGGTTTCTTAGTGGAGCCTGTAGCTGTAATCAGAGAGGTGGCAGGGTTTCTTAGTGGAGCCTGTAGCTGTAATCAGAGAGGTGGCAGGGGTTTCTTAGTGGAGCCTGTAGCTGTAATCAGAGAGGTGGCAGGGTTTCTTAGTGGAGCCTGTAGCTGTAATCAGAGAGGTGGCAGGGTTTCTTAGTGGAGCCTGTAGCTGTAATCAGAGAGGTGGCAGGGTTTCTTAGTGGAGCCTGTAGCTGTAATCAGAGAGGTGGCAGGGTTTCTTAGTGGAGCCTGTAGCTGTAATCAGAGAGGTGGCAGGGTTTCTTAGTGGAGCCTGTAGCTGTAATCAGAGAGGTAGCAGGGTTTCTTAGTGGAGCCTGTAGCTGTAATCAGAGAGGTGGCAGGGTTTCTTAGTGGAGCCTGTTGCTGTAATCAGAGAGATGTCAGGGTTTCTTAGTGAGCCTGTAGCTGCAATCAGAGAGATAGGCAGGGTTTCTTAGTGGAGCCTGTAGCTGTAATCAGAGAGGTGGCAGGGTTCTTAGTGGAGCCTGTTGCTGTAATCAGAGAGATGGCAGGGTTTCTTAGTGGAGCCTGTTGCTGTAATCAGAGAGGTGGCAGGGGTTTCTTATAGTGGAGCCTG
>NW_027031530.1:0-3618 GCF_034236695.1 Oncorhynchus nerka
AGTTTTCCTCCATTTCCGCCGCCGGCTGCCCGGGAGCCCTGTTCTGTGAGCTCGCAATGAGTCGCCGAGCCACGGAGCGGGGAGGGGAGGACCGAGCGGGCCTGGAGGATAGGGGACATAGAGAGTCAAAGGATGCAGAAAGGGAGGAGAGGAGGTTGGAGGGAGGCAGAATCAGGAGATAGGTTGGAGAAGGTTTGAGCAGAGGGAAGAGATGATAGGATGGAAGAGGAGAGAGTAGCGGGGAGAGAGAGCGAAGGTTGGGACGGGCGCGATACCATCCGAGTAGGGGCAGTGTGGGAAGTGTTGATGAGAGCGAGAGGGAAAAGGATACAAGGTAGTGGTCGGAGACTTGGAGGGGAGTTGCAACGAGGTTAGTGGAAGAACAGCATCTAGTAAAGATGAGGTCGAGCGTATTTCCCTGCCTTGTGAGTAGGGGGAAGGTGAGAGGGTGAGGTCAAAAGAGGAGAGGAGGAAAGAAGGAGGCAGAGAGGAATGAGTCAAAGGTAGGCGGGGGAGGTTAAAGTCGCCCAGAACTGTGAGAGGTGAGCCGTCCTCAGGAAAGGAGCTTATCAAGGCATCAAGCTCATTGGATGAACTCTCCGAGGGAACCTGGAGGGCGATAAATGATAAGGATGTTGCTTGAAAGGGCTGGTAACTGTGACAGCATGGAATTCAAAGGAGGCGATAGACAGATGGGTAAGGGGAGAAAGAGAGAATGACCACTTGGGGAGAGATGAGGATCCCGGTGCCACCACCCCGCTGACCAGAAGCTCTCGGGTGTGCGAGAACACGTGGGCAGACGAAGAGAGAGCAGTAGGAGTAGCAGTGTTGTCTGTGGTGATCCATGTTTCCGTCAGTGCCAAGAAGTCGAGGGACTGAGGGAGACATAGGCGGAGATGAACTCTGCCTTGTTGGCCGCAGATCGGCAGTTCCAGAGGCTACCGGAGA
The DNA here is from genome assembly GCF_034236695.1 of Oncorhynchus nerka. NCBI lineage: Eukaryota > Metazoa > Chordata > Actinopteri > Salmoniformes > Salmonidae > Oncorhynchus > Oncorhynchus nerka. The sequence continues at coordinate 949 of NW_027031530.1, forward strand.
CCTGGAACTCCACGTGGGTCGTGCGCGCTGGGACCACCAGATTAGGTGGCCGCGGCCACGCGGTGTGGAGCGTTTGTATGGTCTGTGCAGAGAGGAGAGAACAGGGATAGACAGACACATAGCTGACAGGCTACACAAGAGGCTACGCTAATGCAAAGGAGATTGGAATGACAAGTGGACTACACGTCACGAGTGTTCAGAGAGTTGCTTACGTAGCAAGAATCTTATTGACTAAAATGATTAAAATGATACAGTACTGCTGAAGTAGGCTAGCTGGCAGAGGCTGCGTTGTTGACTAAGTAGGCTAGTTGGCATTGGCTGGTTGTTGACACTACACTAATCAAGTCGTTCCGTTGAGTGTAATAGTTTCTACTGTGCTGCTATTCGGGGCTAGCTGGCTAGCTAGCAGTGTTGATTACGTTACGCTATGCTAAAAGAACGACAATAGCTGGCTGGCTAACCTAGGAAATCGCTCTAGACTACACAATTATATTTGATACAAAGACGCTATGTGGCTAGCTGTAGCTAGCTACGATCAAACAAACTGCCGTTGTACTGTAATGAAATGAAATGAAAAATGTGATACTACCTGTGGAGCGAAGCGAAATGCGACCGGATTGTTGAGTGCAGAAGTTCTGTTCGGTAGACGTTGGCTAGCTGTTGGCTAACTAGCAGAGTCTCCTATGTTAAGGACGACATAAAACTACACACTCTAAACTACACAATTATCTTGGGTACGAAGACAGCAAAGACAACTATGTAGCTAGCTAACACTACACTAATCAAGTCGCTCAGTTGAGTGTAATAGTTGTACTGCTAATCGGTAGATCGTGGACTAGCTAACGGTGGACGCTAGCTAGCTGGCTAGCTGCAGGGCAGTGCAGACTCATGCGTGACCCATCTAAAATACGATAATTACGCAATTATCTATGATACAAAGACGGCTGTGCAGATGCGACCGCTCGCTCCAACCCGGAAGTGCTCAAAAACGTTTGACCTCTGTCATTTGCCAACAAAGGGTATATAACAAAGTATTGAAAACTTTTGTTATTGACTAAATACTTACTTTCCACCATAATTTGCAAATAAATTCATTAAAAATCCTACAATGAGATTTTCTGGATTTTTTTTCTCATTTTGTCTGTCATAGTTGAAGTGTACATATGATAAATTACAGGCCTCTCATCTTTTTAAGTGGGAGAACTTGCACAATTGATGGCTGACTAAATACTTTTTTTGCCCCACTGTATGAATTATACATTTTATGCATTTTTTAAATTCATTGTTTTCTCTTTATTCAACCTGCGGATATAATCACAGGGACTGCGGGATATGAGTCAACCCGCGGATATAACCACAGGGACTGCGGGATATGAGTCAACTTCCGCGGATATAACCACAGGGACCGCGGGATACAGGCCAACCCGCTGGATATAATCACAGGGACTGTGGGATATGAGTCAACCCGTGGATATAACCACAGGGACTGCGGGATATGAGTCAACCCGCGGATATAACCACAGGGACTGCGGGATATGAGTCAAGCTGCGCATCACTATTAGAAACGTCACCTTGGTATTACCATTAATGTCAGAGGTTGAGCCCTTGACATGATAGTCTCAAAATTATTTTCAGAACTTGGTCCACAAGGTGCAGTTTATATTTTCCATGCCAGAGATGTTGGTATTACTGTCCGGTTTTGAATGTGGCCCATATGTTACAGCTTCTCCAGTCCTTATACCAACCTTGCGGCTTTGGTTCACAAAGAACATGGAATAATGTTGGACCTCAAAAGCATAGTTAAACAAACTTTTTAATAATATCTTTCCACCATTGCGGCATACAAATGTACACCACAACTGCAGTAAAATCCCTGTTGCAAAATCATGGCAGTATACTATAGACCTTTCCATTTAGTTTGGTTCATTCACAAGACAAGTCCAAGAAAATCAAGACCATAGACTACAGTATAAAGGATTAAATGTTCAGCCTGTCATTTTCCAGTGTTCACACCCATTCCTAAAGACAATTGGTAATGTCCCCATTTTTCCTGTCTTCATGTCCCCATAAAACCTTTTTTGCCATATTATTGTTCTCCAGCTATTCATCCTGTTTTATTAAAAACATGTTCAGCTTTCCTACTATAATATGCTGCATATGTTGTACTGTATACTAAAGGACACCTGGGCAGTGCGTTACAAAGCGACTCATACATAGCCAATCTGTTAGTTGGCATGTCTCGAGTCTTTGTGATAGTCATGCTGAATCTTTAAATATGTCCTGTGTTCATAGGCGTTGGCTCGTGCCTCATTAAAGCCACTGAAGAGGAAGGAGAAAAGTGGTCAGGTAGCAGTGCCATGGAATACACACTACTCCTTCCTGTTTCCTCCACACACATTGTGTCAGGTCACTGCATAATCTGCAGCTCACTGCATCTGGGCATTGTTTTGAGGTCGCATACAATTACAGAGCGAGAACGGTATGTTCAGATGTTTTTGTCGCAGGGTCTATTTATAGTTCAGAGGATGCCTGTGTTCGTCACACACTTTAACTGCTAGTAGGTTTGATAACCTGGTTAGAATGATGTACATTCCCCATGTATTTCTAATGTGTCATCAGCCGTACCAAACTGAAAACCCGGTTTCACACCCAGTTAACATTATGTAGGCC
>NW_027031531.1:0-3619 GCF_034236695.1 Oncorhynchus nerka
ATACGTCCCTCCTGCCTCCCAACCAGAGTACCATATGTCCTCTGCTCTCAACCAGAGTACCATAAGTTCTCTGTTTCTAACTAGAGCTATACGCCCTGTTTCTATCATGCGAGTACCATACGTCCCCTCCTGCCTCCCTAACCAGAGTACCATACGTCCCTCCTGCCTCCCTAACCAGAGTACCATACGTCCCTCCTGCCTCCCCAACCAGAGTACCATACGTCCCCTCCTGCCTCCCCAACCAGAGTACCATACGCTCCTAACCAGAGTACCATACGTCCCTCCTGTCTCCCAACCAGAGTACCATACGCCCCTCCTGTCTCCCCAACCAGAGTACCATACGACCCTCCTCCCAACCAGAGTACCATACGTCCTCCTGCCTCCCTAACCAGAGTACTATACGCCCCTGCCTTCCCCCAACCAGAGTACCATACGACCCCTCCTGCCTCCCTAACCAGAGTACCATACGTCCCTCCTGCCTCCCTAACCAGAGTACCATACGCCCCTCTGCCTCCCAAACCAGAGTACCATACGACGTCCTCCTGCCTCCTAACCAGAGTACCAACGCTCCCTCCCCTCCCCAACCAGAGTACCATACGTCCCTCCTGCCTCCCCAACCAGAGTACCACGTCCTCCTCCTCCCCAACCAGAGTACCATACGCCTCCCGCCTCCCCAACCAGAGTACCATACGTCCCTCCTGCCTCCCTAACAAGAGTACCATACGTCCCCCCTGCCTCCCCAACCAGAGTACCTCCCCTCTGCCTCCCCAACCAGAGTACCATACGCCCCCTCCTGCCTCCCCAACAAGAGTACCATACGCCCCTCCTGCCTCCCCAACCAGAGTACCATACGCCCCCTCCTGCCTCCCCAACCAGAGTACCATATCCTCCTGCCTCCCCAACCAGAGTACCATACGTCCCCTCCTGCCTCCCCAACCAGAGTACCACGTCCTCTCCTGCCTTCCTGCTCCCCAACCAGAGTACCATACGTCCTCCTGCCTCCCCAACCAGAGTACCATACGTCCCTCCTGCCTCCCCAACCAGAGTACCATACGTCCCCTCCTGCCTCCCCAACCAGAGTACCATACGTCCCTCTGCCTCCCCAACCAGAGTACCATACGTCCCTCCTGCCTCCCTAACCAGAGTACCATACGTCCCCTGCCTCCCCAACCAGAGTACCATACGTCCCTCCTGCCTCCCCAACCAGAGTACCATACGCCCTCAACCAGAGCCTCAACCAGAGTGCTCTCCCTCCTGTCTCCCCAACCAGAGTACCATACGTCCCTCCTGCCTCCCTAACCAGAGTACCATACGCCCTCCTGCCTCCCCAACCAGAGTACCATACGTCCCTCCTGCCTCCCCAACCAGAGTACCATACGTCCCCTCCTGCCTCCCTAACCAGAGTACCATACGTCCCCTCCTGCCTCCCCAACCAGAGTACCATACGTCCCCTCCTGTCTCCCCAACCAGAGTACCATACGGCCCCTCCTGCCTCCCCAACCAGAGTACCATACGTCCCCTCCTGCCTCCCCAACCAGAGTACCAAACGTCCCTCCTGCCTCCCCAACCAGAGTACCATACGTCCCCTCCTGCCTCCCCAACCAGAGTACCACGTCCCCTCCTGCCTCCCCAACCAGAGTACCAAACGCCCCTCCTGCCTCCCCAACCAGAGTACCATACGCCCTCCTGCCTCCCTAACCAGAGTACTATACGTCCCTCCTGCCTCCCTAACCAGAGTACCATACGTCCTCCTGCTCTCCCCAACCAGAGTACCATACGCCCCTCCTGCCTCCCCTAACCAGAGTACCATACGTCCCTCCTGTCTCCCCAACCAGAGTACCATACGTCCTCCTGCCTCCCCAACCAGAGTACCATACGCCCTCCTGCCTCTAACCAGAGTACCATACGCCCCTCCTGCCTCCCCAACCAGAGTACCATACGCCCTCCTGCCTCCCCAACCAGAGTACCATACGTCCTCCTGCCTCCCCAACCAGAGTACCATACGTCCCCTCCTGCCTCCCCCCAACCAGAGTACCATACGCTCCTCCTGCCTCCCTAACCAGAGTACCATACGTCCCTCCTGCCTCCCCAACCAGAGTACCATACGTCCTCCTGCCTCCCCAACCAGAGTACCATACGTCTCCTGCCTCCCCAACCAGAGTACCATACGCCCTGCTCCCTCTAACCAGAGTACCATACGTCCCTCCTGCCTCCCCAACCAGAGTACCATACGCCCCTCCTGCTCTAACCAGAGTACCATACGCGCCCTCCTGCCTCCCTAACCAGAGTACCGCCCCTCCTGCTCTCCCCTTTAACCAGAGTACCATACGTCCCTCTGCTCTCCTCTAACCAGAGTACTCATACGCCCCTCCTGCCTCCCCAACCAGAGTACCATACGCCCCTCCCGCCTCCCCAACCAGAGTACCATACGCCCCTCCTGTCTCCCCAACCAGAGTACCATACGTCCCCTCCTGCCTCCCTAACCAGAGTACCATACGCCCTGCCTCCCCAACCAGAGTACCATACGTCCTCCTGCTCTCCCAACCAGAGTACCATACGCCCTGCTCTCCAACCAGAGTACCATACGACCCTCCTGCCTCCTAACCAGAGTACCAAACGTCCTCCTGCCTCCCCAACCAGAGTACCATACGTCCTCTGCCTCCCCCAACCAGAGTACCATACGTCCTCCTGCCTTCCAATACCATACGTCCTCCTGCCTCCCCAACCAGAGTACCATACGCCCTCCCGCTCCCCCAACCAGAGTACCATACGCCCTCCTGCCTCCCTAACCAGAGTACCATACGACCCTCCTGCTCCCCAACCAGAGTACTCATACGTCCCTCCTGCCTCCCCAACCAGAGTACCATACGTCCCCCCTGCCTCCCCCAACCAGAGTACCATACGTCCCTCCTGCCTCCCCAACCAGAGTACCATACGTCCCCTCCTGCCTCCCCTAACCAGAGTACCATACGCCCCCCTGCTCTCAACCTACCATATCGCCCTCTCGTTTCCCTAACCAGAGTACCATACGAGCCCCTGCTCTCCCCTAACCAGAGTACCATACGTCCCTCCTGCCTCCCTAACCAGAGTACCATACGCCCCTCCTGCCTCCCCAACCAGAGTACCATACGTCCCTCCTGCCTCCCCAACCAGAGTACCATACGCCCCTCCTGCCTCCCCAACCAGAGTACCATACGTCCCCTCCTGCCTCCCCAACCAGAGTACCATACGTCCCCTCTGCCTCCCCAACCAGAGTACCATACGTCCCCTCCTGCTCTCCCCAACCAGAGTACCATACGTCCCCTCCTGCCTCCCCAACCAGAGTACCATACGTCCCTCCTGCCTCCCTCAACCAGAGTACCATACGTCCCTCCTGCCTCCCCAACCAGAGTACCATACGTCCCCTCCTGCCTCCCCCAACCAGAGTACCATACGTCCCCTCCTGTCCTCCCTAACCAGAGTACCATACGTCCCCTCCTGCCTCCCCAACCAGAGTACCATACGCCCCCTCCCGCCTCCCCAACCAGAGTACCATACGTCCCTCCCTGCCTCCCCAACCAGAGTACCAGTACGTCCTCCTCTGCCTCCCCAACCAGAGCACCCACGTCCGTCCCACCAC
>NW_027031532.1:0-3623 GCF_034236695.1 Oncorhynchus nerka
GGCCGTCACAAGGCGCGAGATGTCATCTGGAGAGAGAGGGAGAAAGAGGTCAGAGCACAGGGTAGGGCAGTGTGAGCAGAACCAGCGGTGTCGTTTGACTTAGCAAACGAGGATCGGATGTCGTCGACCTTCTTTTCAAAATGGTTGACGAAGTCATCTGCAGAGAGGGAGGAGGGGGAGGGGAGGGGAGGATTCAAGAGGGAGGAGAAGGTGGCAAAGAGCTTCCTAGGGTTAGAGGCAGATGCTTGGAATTTAGAGTGGTAGAAAGTGGCTTTAGCAGCAGAGACAGAGGAGGAAAATGTAGAGAGGAGGGAGTGAAAGGATGCCAGGTCTGCAGGGAGGCGAGTTTTCCTCCATTTCCGCTCGGCTGCCCGGAGCCCTGTTCTGTGAGCTCGCAATGAGTCGTCGAGCCACGGAGCGGGAAGGGAGGACCGAGCCGGCCTGGAGGATAGGGGACATAGAGAGTCAAAGGATGCAGAAAGGGAGGAGAGGAGGGTTGAGGAGGCAGAATCAGGAGATAGGTTGGAGAAGGTTTGAGCAGAGGAAGAGATGATAGGATGGAAGAGGAGAGAGAGTAGCGGGAGGGCGAAGGTTGGGACGGCGCGATACCATCAGTAGGGGCAGTGTGGGAAGTGTTGGATGAGAGCAGAGGGAAAAGGATGCAAGGTGGTGGTGAAAGCAGACCTTGGAGGGAGTTGCAATGAGGTTAGTGGAGGAACAGCATCTAGTAAAGATGAGGTCGGCGTATTGCCTGCCTTGTGGTAGGGGGAAGGTGAGAGGGTGAGGTCAAAGAGGAGAGGGGTGGAAGGAAGAGGCAGAGGAATGGAGTCAAAGGTAGCGTGGGGAGGTTAAAGTCGCCCAGAACTGTGAGAGGTGAGCCGTCCTCAGGAAAGGAGCTTATCAAGGCATCAAGCTCATTGATGAACTCTCCGAGGAACCTGGAGGCGATAAATGATAAGGATGTTAAGCTTGAAAAGGGCTGGTAACTGTGACAGCATGGAATTCAAAGGAGCGATAGACAGATGGGTAAGGGGAGAAAGAGAGAATGACCACTTGGGAGAGATGAGGATCGGTGCCACCACCCGCTGACCCCAAGCTCTCGGGTGTGCGAAGCACGTGGGCGGACGAAGAGAGAAGCAGTAGGAGTAGCGATGTTGTCTGTGGTGATCCATGTTTCCGTCCAGAGCCAAGAAGTCGAGGACTGGAGGGAGACATAGGCTGAGATGAACTCTGCCTTGTTGGCCGCAGATCGGCAGTTCAGAGGCTGCCGGAGACCTGGAACTCCACGTGGGTCGTGCGCGCTGGGACCACCAGATTAGGGTGCTGCGGCCATGCGGTGTTGTGCGTTTGTATGGTCTGTGCAGAGAGGAGAGAACAGGGATAGACAGACACATAGTTGACAGGCTAGAGAAGAGCTACGCTAATGCAGAGGAGGGTGGAATGACAAGTGGACTGCGTCTGGAATGTTCCGAAAGTTAAGCTTACGTGGCAAAGAATCTAATTGACTAAAATGATTAAAATGATAGAGAGTACTGCTGGAGGTAGGCTAGCTGCGTTGTTGACACTACCCTAATCCAAGTCGTGCCGTTAGTGTGAAGTTTCTACAATGCTGCTTATCGGGGAGCTAGCTGGCTAGCTAGCAGTGTTGAGTTACGTTACGTTGCGTAGGAGAACGACAATAGCTGGCTAGCTAACCTAGAAAATCGCTCTAGACTACCCCAATTATCTTTGAAACAAAGGCGGCTATGTAGCCTGGCTATGTAGCTGGCTCACGATCAAACAAATCACACCGTTGGGACTGTAATGAAATGAAGTGAAAAAGTGATACTACCTGTGGAGCGGCGAATCACGACGAATCGCGAAAGTTCTATTCAGTAGGCGTTGGCTGGCTATTGGCTAGCTAAGAGTGTCTCCTACGTTGGGGCGACAAAATAGCTGGCTAGCTAACCAAATTGAACAAGATAATCACTCTAAGACTACACACTCTAAACTACACAATTATCTTGGATCTGAAGACAGCAAAGACAACTATGTAGCTATCTAATACTACTAATCAAGTGGATTGGGTTAGTGTGATGGTTACTACAGTGCTACGGTAGCCGGTGAGCATTGTAGCTGCTAGGCGAATAGGAGGGCGACCGAGAAATACGATAATAACAATTATGCTCTAAGACTCCACACTCTAAAGCTACACAATTATCTTGGATACGAAGACAGCAAAGACAACTATAGCTAGCTATGTAGCTAGCTAACACTACACTAATCAAGGCGTTCAGTTGAGTGTGTGATAGTACTACAGTGCTACGGTAGACGGTGAACGATGTTGGACAGATAGAAACGGAAATACGATAATTACGCAATTATCTTTGATACAACGACGACTATGTAGCTAGCTAAGAAATTGCTAAGATTAGACAAATCAGACCATTGTACTATAATGAAATGTAATGAAATGTAATGAAAGAAGTTATACAACCTGCAGACCAAAGGCTCTTATCCAGAAGCGACTTACAATTGGTGCATTCACCTTATGACATCCAGTGGAACAGCCACTTTACAATAGTGCATCTAAATCTTTTAAGGGGGTGAGAAGGATTACTTTATCCTATCTAGGTATTCCTTAAAGAGGTGGGGTTTCAGGTGTCTCCGGAAGGTGGTGATTGACTCCGCTGTCCTGGCGTCGTGAGGGAGTTTGTTCCACCATTGGGGGGCCAGAGCAGCGAACAGTTTTGACTGGGCTGGCGGGAACTGTACTTCCTCAGTGGTAGGGAGGCGAGCAGGCCAGAGGTGGATGAACGCAGTGCCCTTGTTTGGAGTGTAGGGCCTGATCAGAGCCTGGAGGTACTGAGGTGCCGTTCCCCTCACAGCTCCGTAGGCAAGCACCATGGTCTTGTAGCGGATGCGAGCTTCAACTGGAAGCCAGTGGAGAGAGCGGAGGGAGCGGGGTGACGTGAGAGAACTTGGGAAGGTTGAACACCAGGCGGGCTGCGGCGTTCTGGATGAGTTGTAGGGGTTTAATGGCCACAAAGGGGAAAGGAGAAGATTAATTGTGTGTCGTCTGCATAGCAATGATAGGAGAGACCATGTGAGGTTATGACAGAGCCAAGTGACTTGGTGTATAGCGAGAATAGGGAGGGCCTAGAACAGAGCCTGGGGGACACCAGTGGTGAGAGCACGTGGTGAGGAGACAGATTCTCGCCACGCCACCTGGTAGGAGCGACCTGTCAGGTAGGGCGCAATCCAGCGTGAGCCGCGCCGAGAATGCCCAACTGAAGGTGAAGAAGGGAAGAGATCTGATGGTTCACAGTATCGAAGGCAGCTTCGAATGGTCTAGAAGGATAAAGGCCAGAGGGAGAGAGAGAGTTCTTTAGCAGTGCGGGCGCCTCACGTAATCACAGAGAGAAAGAGCAGTCTCAGTTGAATGACTAGTCTGCTGAAACTACAGTAGCCCAGTTTGGATCAGTCATTCTGAGAAGATAGCGGGAAAGCTGGCTTAAGGGCCCAGCTGCGTTCAAGAGTTTGAAGAAAAAAAGAAGGGATACTGGTCTGTAGTTGTTGACATCGGAGGGATCGAGTGTAGGTTTTTCAGAAGGGTGCAACTCTCGCTCTCTTGAAGACGGGAG
>NW_027031533.1:0-3624 GCF_034236695.1 Oncorhynchus nerka
AAAGTCAACCTGTAGTTCTGTACAGTACTGTAAAGTGAAAGTCAACCTGTAGTTCTGTACAGGACTGTACAAAGTCAACCTGTAGTTCTGTACAGTACTGTAAAGTCAATGTTGACCTGTGGTTCTTTACAGGACTGTAAAGTGAAGTCAACCTGTAGTTCTGTACAGGACTGTAAAGTCGGAAAGTCAACCTGTAGTTCTGTACATGACTGTAGAGTGAAAGTCAACCTGTAGTTCTGTACAGTACTGTAAAGTGAAAGTCAACCTGTAGTTCTGTACAGTACTGTAAAGTGAAGAATCAACCTGTAGTTCTGTACAGTACTGTAAAGTCAATGTTAGTCCTGTAGTTCTGTACAGTACTGTAAAGTCAATGTTGTCCTGTAGTTCTAAACAGTACTGTAAAGTCAATGTTGTCCTGTAAACTATAGTTGTACTGAAGTACCCTTAATGTAAAGTCAATGTTGTCCTGTAGTTCTAAACAGTACTGTAAAGTCAATGTTGTCCTGTAAACTATAGTTGTACTGAAGTACAGTACTGTAAAGTCAATGTTGTCCTGTAGTTCTGTAAACTATAGTAGTACTGAAGTACCCTTAATGTAAAGTCAATGTTGTCCTGTACAATGTTGTCCTGTAAACTATAGTGTACAGTACTGTAAAGTGAAAGTCAACCTGTAGTTCTGTACAGTACTGTAAAGTGAAAGTCAACCTGTAGTTCTGTACAGTACTGTAAAGTCAACCTGTAGTTCTGTACAGGACTGTAAAGTGAAAGTCAACCTGTAGTTCTGTACAGTACTGTAAAGTGAAAGTCAACCTGTAGTTCTGTACAGTACTGTAAAGTCAATGTTGACCTGTAGTTCTGTACAGGACTGTAAAGTGAAAGTCAACCTGTAGTTCTGTACAGGACTGTAAAGTAAAAAGTCAACCTGTAGTTCTGTAATTAGAGTAGTACTGAAGTACAGGACTGTAAAGTGAAAGTCAACCTGTAGTTCTGTACAGGACTGTAAAGTGAAAGTCAACCTGTAGTTCTGTACAGTACTGTAACGTGAAAGTCAACCTGTAGTTCTGTACAGTACTGTAAAGTCAACCTGTAGTTCTGTACAGGACTGTAAAGTGAAAGTCAACCTGTAGTTCTGTACAGTACTGTAAAGTGAAAGTCAACCTGTAGTTCTGTACAGTACTGTAACAAAGTCAACCTGTAGTTCTGTACAGTACTGTAAAGTGAAATGTCAACCTGTAGTTCTGTACAGTACTGTAAAGTAAAAGTCAACCTGTAGTTCTGTACAGGACTGTAAAGTGAAAGTCAACCTGTAGTTCTGTACAGGACTGTAAAGTGAAAGTCAACCTGTAGTTCTGTACAGTACTGTAAAGTGAAAGTCAACCTGTAGTTCTGTACAGTACTGTAAAGTGAAAGTCAACCTGTAGTTCTGTACAGTACTGTAAAGTCAATGTTGTCCTGTAGTTCTGTACAGTACTGTAAAGTCAATGTTGTCCTGTAGTTCTAAACAGTACTGTAAAGTCAATGTTGTCCTGTAAACTATAGTAGTACTGAAGTACCCTTAATGTAAAGTCAATGTTGTCCTGTAGTTCTAAACAGTACTGTAAAGTCAATGTTGTCCTGTAAACTATAGTTGTACTGAAGTACAGTACTGTAAAGTCAATGTTGTCCTGTAGTTCTGTAAACTATAGTAGTACTGAAGTACCCTTAATGTAAAGTCAATGTTGTCCTGTAAACTATAGTTGTACTGAAGTACAGTAATGTAAAGCCAATGTTGTCCTGTAAACTATAGTAGTACAGTACTGTAAAGTGAAAGTCAACCTGTAGTTCTGTACAGTACTGTAAAGTGAAAGTCAACCTGTAGTTCTGTACAGGACTGTAACGTGAAAGTCAACCTGTAGTTCTGTACAGTACTGTAAAGTCAACCTGTAGTTCTGTACAGGACTGTAAAGTGAAAGTCAACCTGTAGTTCTGTACAGTACTGTAAAGTGAAAGTCAACCTGTAGTTCTGTACATTACTGTAAAGTGAAAGTCAACCTGTATTTCTGTACAGGACTGTAAAGTAAAAGTCAACCTGTAGTTCTGTACAGGACTGTAAAGTGAAAGTCAACCTGTAGTTCTGTAATTAGAGTAGTACTGAAGTACAGGACTGTAAAGTGAAAGTCAACCTGTAGTTCTGTACAGGACTGTAAAGTGAAAGTCAACCTGTAGTTCTGTACAGTACTGTAAAGTGAAAGTCAACCTGTAGTTCTGTACATTACTGTAAAGTGAAAGTCAACCTGTAGTTCTGTACAGGACTGTAAAGTCAAAGTCAACCTGTAGTTCTGTACAGGACTGTAAGTGAAAGTCAACCTGTAGTTCTGTACAGTACTGTAAAGTCAACCTGTAGTTCTGTACAGTACTGTAAAGTGAAATTCAACCTGTAGTTCTGTACAGTACTGTAAAGTGAAAGCCAACCTGTAGTTCTGTAATTAGAGTAGTACTGAAGTACAGGACTGTAAAGTGAAAGTCAACCTGTAGTTCTGTACAGGACTGTAAAGTGAAAGTCAACCTGTAGTTCTGTACAGGACTGTAAAGTGAAAGTCAACCTGTAGTTCTGTACAGGACTGTAAAGTGAAAGTCAACCTGTAGTTCTGTACAGTACTGTAAAGTGAAAGTCAACCTGTAGTTCTGTACAGTACTGTAAAGTGAAAGTCAACCTGTAGTTCTGTACAGTACTGTAAAGTGAAAGTCAACCTGTAGTTCTGTACAGTACTGTAAAGTGAAAGTCAACCTGTAGTTCTGTACAGTACTGTAAAGTCAACCTGTAGTTCTGTACAGTACTGAAAGTCAACCTGTAGTTCTGTACAGGACTGTAAAGTGAAAGTCAACCTGTAGTTCTGTACAGTACTGTAAAGTGAAAGTCAACCTGTAGTTCTGTACAGTACTGTAAAGTGAAAGTCAACCTGTAGTTCTGTACAGTACTGTAAAGTGAAAGTCAACCTGTAGTTCTGTACATTACTGTAAAGTCAACCTGTAGTTCTGTACAGTACTGTAAAGTCAACCTGTAGTTCTGTACAGTACTGTAAAGTGAAAGTCAACCTGTAGTTCTGTACAGTACTGTAAAGTGAAAGTCAACCTGTAGTTCTGTACAGTACTGTAAAGTGAAAGTCAACCTGTAGTTCTATACAGGACTGTAAAGTGAAAGTCAACCTGTAGTTCTGTACAGGACTGTAAAGTCAACCTGTAGTTCTGTACAGTACTGTAAAGTCAACCTGTAGTTCTGTACAGTACTGTAAAGTCAACCTGTAGTTCTGTACAGGACTGTACAGTGAAAGTCAACCTGTAGTTCTGTACAGGACTGTAAAGTCAACCTGTAGTTCTGTACAGGACTGTAAAGTCAACCTGTAGTTCTGTACAGTACTGTAAAGTCAACCTGTAGTTCTGTACAGGACTGTAAAGTGAAAGTCAACCTGTAGTTCTGTACAGGACTGTAAAATCAACCTGTAGTTCTGTACAGGACTGTAAAGTGAAGTCAACCTGTAGTTCTGTACAGTACTGTAAGAGTCAACCTGTAGTTCTGTACAGGACTGTAAAGTGAAAGTCAACCTGTAGTTCTGTACAGGACTGTAAAGTCAACCTGTAGTTCTG
>NW_027031534.1:0-3624 GCF_034236695.1 Oncorhynchus nerka
CTGCAATAACACCTGTAACCCTGTACATGTGACTATTAAACACTGTACCCTGCAATAACACCTGCAACCCTGTACATGTGACTATTAAACACTGTACCCTGCAATCAACACCTGTAACCCTGTACATGTGACTATTAAACACTGTAATAACACCTGTAACCCTGTACATGTGACTATTAAACACTGTACCCTGTAATAACACCCACACCCTGTACATGTGACTATTAAACACTGTACCTGTAATAACACCTGCTAACCCTGTACATGTGACTATTAAACACTGTACCCCTGTAATAACACCTGCAACCCTGTACATGTGACTACTAAACACTGTACCTGTAATAACACCTGCAACCCTGTACATGTGACTATTAAACACTGTACCCTGTAATAACACCTGCAACCCTGTACATGTGACTATTAAACACTGTACCTGTAATAACACCTGTAACCCTGTACATGTGACTATTAAACAACTGTAATAACACCTGTAACCCTGTACATGTGACTATTAAACACTGTACCCTGTAATAACACCTGTAACCCTGTACATGTGACTATTAAACACTGTACCCTGTAATAACATCTGCAACCCTGTACATGTGACTATTCCACTATAATAACACCTGCTACCCTGTACATGTGACTATTAAACACTGTACCCTGTAATAACACCTGCAACCCTGTACATGGGACTATTAAACACTGTACCCTGTAATAACACCTGTAACCCTGTACATGTGACTATTAAACACTGTACCCTGTAATAACACCTGTAACCCTGTACATGTGACTATTAAACACTGTACCCTGCAATAACACCTGTAACCCTGTACATGTGACTATAAACACTGTAATAACACCTGTAACCCTGTACATGTGACTATAAACACTGTACCCTGTAATAACAAACACTGTAACCCTGTACATGTGACTATTAAACACTGTACCCTGTAATAACATTCCGTAACCCTGTACATGTGACTATTAAACACTGTACACTGTAATAACACTCTGTAACCCTGTACATGTGACTATTAAACACCTGTAATAACACCTGTAACCCTGTACATGTGACTATTAAACACTGTAAATAACACCTGCAACCCTGTACATGTGACTATTAAACACTGTACCCTGTAATAACACCTGTAACCATGTACATGTGACTACTAAACACTGTACACTGTAATAACACCTGTAACCCTGTACATGTGACTATTCCACTGTATAACACCTGAACTGTTAAACACTGTACCCCTGTAATAACACCTGCTACCCTGTACATGTGACTATTAAACACTGTTCTGTAATAACACCTGCAACCCTGTACATGTGACTATTAAACACTGTACCCTGTAATAACACCTGCTACCTGTACATGCATCATTAACACTGTACCCTGTAATAACACCTGTAACCCTGTACATGTGACTATTAAACCCTGTAATAACACCTGTAACCCCACATGTGACTATTAAACACTGTACCTGTAATAAATACCCGGTAACCCTGTACATGTGACTAATAAACACTGTACCCTGTAATAACACCTGTAACCCTGTATGACTACAAACACTGTACACTGCAATAACACCTGTAACCTTGTACATGTGACTACACTGTAATAACACCTGCTACCTCTGTACATGTGACTAAATACTGTACCCTGTAATAACACCTGTAACCCTGTACATGTGACTATTAAACACTGTACCCTGTAATAACACCTGTAACCCTGTACATGTGACTATTAAACACTGTACCCTGTAATAACACCTGTAACCCTGTACATGTGACTATTAAACACTGTACCCTGTAATAACACCTGTAACCCTGTACATGTGACTATTAAACACTGTACCCTGTAATAACACCTGTAACCCTGTACATGTGACTATTAAACACTGTACCCTGCAATAACACCTGCCCCCCTGTACATGTGACTATTAAAACTGTACACTGTAATAACACCTGTAACCCTGTACATGTGACTATTAAACACTGTACCCTGTAATAACACCTGTAACCCTGTACATGTGACTATTAAACACTGTACCCTGTAATAACACCTGTAACCCTGTACATGTGACTATTAAACACTGTACCCTGTAATAACACCTGTAACCCTGTACATGTGACTAATAAACACTGTACATGTGACTATTAAACCCTGTACCCTGTAATAACACCTGTAACCCTGTACATGTGACTATTAAACACTGTACCCTGTAATAACACCTGCAACCCTGTACATGTGACTATTAAACACTGTACCCTGTAATAACACCTGTAACCCTGTACATGTGACTATTAAACACTAATAACACCTGTAACCCTGTACATGTGACTATTAAACACTGTACCCTGTAATAACACCTGTAACCCTGTACATGTGACTATTAAACACTGTACCCTGTAATAACACCTGTAACCCTGTACATGTGACTATTAAACACTGTACCCTGTAATAACACCTGTAACCCTGTACATGTGACTATTAAACACTGTACCCTGTAATAACACCTGTAACCCTGTACATGTGACTATTAAACACTGTACCCTGTACATGTGACTATTAAACACTGTACCCTGTAATAACACCTGTAACCCTGTACATGTGACTATTAAACCCTGTAATAACACCTGTAACCCTGTACATGTGACTATTAAACACTGTACCCTGTAATAACACCTGTAACCCTGTACATGTGACTATTAAACACTGTACCCTGTAATAACACCTGTAACCCTGTACATGTGACTATTAAACACTGTAATAACACCTGCAACCCTGTACATGTGACTATTAAACACTGTACCCTGTAATAACACCTGTAACCCTGTACATGTGACTATTAAACACTGTACCCTGTAATACCACCTGTAACCCTGTACATGTGACTATTAAACACTGTACCCTGTAATAACACCTGTAACCCTGTACATGTGACTATCAACACTGTAATAACACCTGTAACCCTGTACATGTGACTATTAAACACTGTACCCTGTAATACCACCTGTAACCCTGTACATGTGACTATTAAACACTGTACCCTGCAATAACACCTGTAACCCTGTACATGTGACTACTAAACACTGTAATAACACCTGTAACCCTGTACATGTGACTATTAAACACTGTACCCTGTAATAACACCTGCAACCCTGTACATGTGACTATTAAACACTGTACCCTGTAATAACACCTGTAACCCTGTACATGTGACTATTAAACACTGTACCTGTAATAACACCTGTAACCCTGTACATGTGACTATTAAACACTGTACCCTGTAATAACACCTGTAACCCTGTACATGTGACTATTAAACACTGTAATAACACCTGCAACCCTGTACATGTGACTAATAAACACTGTACCCTGTAATAACACCTGCAACCCTGTACATGTGACTACTAAACACTGTACCCTATAACACCTGTAACCCTGTACATGTGACTATTAAACACTGTACCCTGTAATGACACACCTGTAACCCTGTACATGTGACTATTAAACACTGTACCCTGTGACTACACCTGTAACCCTGTACATGTGAATACTTACCTGAATACACTGTACCCTGTACATGTGACTACTAAACACTGTACCCTGTA
>NW_027031535.1:0-3624 GCF_034236695.1 Oncorhynchus nerka
TACCTGAGTGATCACGCCCCTGCTGGTGAGGAGACATTACTGTAGGCTATATTACCTGGTGTCACGCCCCCTGCTGGTGAGGAGACATTACTGTAGGCTATATTACCTGGTGATTACGCCCCTGCTGGTGAGGGAGACATTACTGCGGGCTATATTACCTGGTGATTACTCCCCCTGCTGGTGAGGAGACATTACTGTAGGCTATATTACCTGGTGATTACGCCCCTGCTGGTGAGGAGACATTACTGTAGGCTATATTACCTGGTGATCACGCCCCTGCTGGTGAGGAGACATTACTGTAGGCTATATTACCTGGTGATCACGCCCCTGCTGGTGAGGAGACATTACTGTAGGCTATATTACCTGGTGATCACGCCCCTGCTGGTGAGGAGACATTACTGTAGGCTATATTACCTGGTGATCACGCCCCTGCTGGTGAGGAGACATTACTGTAGGCTATATTACCTGGTGATCACGCCCCTGCTGGTGAGGAGACATTACTGTAGGCTATATTACCTGGTGATCACGCCCCTGCTGGTGAGGAGACATTACTGCAGGCTATATTACCTGGTGATCACGCCCCCTGCTGGTGAGGAGACATTACTGTAGGCTATATTACCTGGTGATTACTCCCTGCTGGTGAGGAGACATTACTGTAGGCTATATTACCTGGTGATCACGCCCCTGCTGGTGAGGAGACATTACTGTAGGCTATATTACCTGGTGATCACTCCCCTGCTGGTGAGGAGACATTACTGTAGGCTATATTACCTGGTGATCACGCCCCCTGCTGGTGAGGAGACATTACTGTAGGCTATATTACCTGGTGATCACGCCCTGCTGGTGAGGAGACATTACTGTAGGCTATATTACCTGGTGATCACGCCCCTGCTGGTGAGGAGACATTACTGTAGGCTATATTACCTGGTGATCACGCCCCTGCTGGTGAGGAGACATTACTGTAGGCTATATTACCTGGTGATTACGCCCCTGCTGGTGAGGAGACATTACTGTAGGCTATATTACCTGGTGATCACGCCCCTGCTGGTGAGGAGACATTACTGTAGGCTATATTACCTGGTGATCACGCCCCTGCTGGTGAGGAGACATTACTGTAGGCTATATTACCTGGTGATTACGCCCCTGCTGGTGAGGAGACATTACTGTAGGCTATATTACCTGGTGATCACGCCCCTGCTGGTGAGGAGACATTACTGTAGGCTATATTACCTGGTGATTACGCCCCCTGCTGGTGAGGAGACATTACTGTAGGCTATATTACCTGGTGATCACGCCCCTGCTGGTGAGGAGACATTACTGTAGGCTATATTACCTGGTGATCACGCCCCTGCTGGTGAGGAGACATTACTGTAGGCTATATTACCTGGTGATCACGCCCCCTGCTGGTGAGGAGACATTACTGTAGGCTATATTACCTGGTGATCACGCCCCTGCTGGTGAGGAGACATTACTGTAGGCTATATTACCTGGTGATCACGCCCTGCTGGTGAGGAGACATTACTGTAGGCATATTACCTGATCCGCCCTGCTGGTGAGGAGACATTACTGTAGGCTATATTACCTGGTGATCACGCCCCTGCTGGTGAGGAGACATTACTGTAGGCTATATTACCTGGTGATCACGCCCCTGCTGGTGAGGAGACATTACTGTAGGCTATATTACCTGGTGATCACGCCCCTGCTGGTGAGGAGACATTACTGTAGGCTATATTACCTGGTGATCACGCCCCCTGCTGGTGAGGAGACATTACTGTAGGCTATATTACCTGGTGATCACGCCCCTGCTGGTGAGGAGACATTACTGTAGGCTATATTACCTGGTGATCACGCCCCTGCTGGTGAGGAGACATTACTGTAGGCTATATTACCTGGTGATCACGCCCCTGCTGGTGAGGAGACATTACTGTAGGCTATATTACCTGGTGATCACGCCCCTGCTGGTGAGGAGACATTACTGTAGGCTATATTACCTGGTGATCACGCCCCTGCTGGTGAGGAGACATTACTGTAGGCTATATTACCTGGTGATCACGCCCCCTGCTGGTGAGGAGACATTACTGCAGGCTATATTACCTGGTGATCACGCCCCCTGCTGGTGAGGAGACATTACTGTAGGCTATATTACCTGGTGATCACGCCCCTGCTGGTGAGGAGACATTACTGTAGGCTATATTACCTGGTGATCACGCCCCCTGCTGGTGAGGAGACATTACTGTAGGCTATATTACCTGGTGATTACGCCCCTGCTGGTGAGGAGACATTACTGTAGGCTATATTACCTGGTGATCACGCCCCCTGCTGGTGAGGAGACATTACTGTAGGCTATATTACCTGGTGATCACGCCCCCTGCTGGTGAGGAGACATTACTGTAGGCTATATTACCTGGTGATCACGCCCCTGCTGGTGAGGAGACATTACTGTAGGCTATATTACCTGGTGATTACGCCCCCTGCTGGTGAGGAGACATTACTGTAGGCTATATTACCTGGTGATCACGCCCCCTGCTGGTGAGGAGACATTACTGTAGGCTATATTACCTGGTGATCACGCCCCCTGCTGGTGAGGAGACATTACTGTAGGCTATATTACCAGTGATCACGCCCCTGCGGGAGGAGACATTACTGTAGGCTATATTACCTGGTGATCACGCCCCTGCTGGTGAGGAGACATTACTGTAGGCTATATTACCTGGTGATCACGCCCTGCTGGTGAGGAGACATTACTGTAGGCTATATTACCTGGTGATTACGCCCCCTGCTGGTGAGGAGACATTACTGTAGGCTATATTACCTGGTGATCACGCCCCCTGCTGGTGAGGAGACATTACTGTAGGCTATATTACCTGGTGATCACGCCCCTGCTGGTGAGGAGACATTACTGTAGGCTATATTACCTGGTGATCACGCCCCTGCTGGTGAGGAGACATTACTGTAGGCTATATTACCTGGTGATCACGCCCCTGCTGGTGAGGAGACATTACTGTAGGCTATATTACCTGGTGATCACGCCCCCTGCTGGTGAGGAGACATTACTGTAGGCTATATTACCTGGTGATTACGCCCCTGCTGGTGAGGAGACATTACTGTAGGCTATATTACCTGGTGATTACTCCCCTGCTGGTGAGGAGACATTACTGTAGGCTATATTACCTGGTGATTACGCCCCTGCTGGTGAGGAGACATTACTGTAGGCTATATTACCTGGTGATTACTCCCTGCTGGTGAGGAGACATTACTGTAGGCTATATTACCTGGTGATCACGCCCCCTGCTGGTGAGGAGACATTACTGCAGGCTATATTACCTGGTGATCACGCCCCTGCTGGTGAGGAGACATTACTGTAGGCTATATTACCTGGTGATCACGCCCTGCTGGTGAGGAGACATTACTGTAGGCTATATTACCTGGTGATCACGCCCCTGCTGGTGAGGAGACATTACTGTAGGCTATATTACCTGGTGATTACGTCCCCTGCTGGTGAGGAGACATTACTGCAGGCTATATTACCTGGTGATTACTCCCCCTGCTGGTGAGGAGACATTACTGTAGGCTATATTACCTGGTGATCACGCCCCCTGCTGGTGAGGAGACATTACTGTAGGC
>NW_027031536.1:0-3625 GCF_034236695.1 Oncorhynchus nerka
GTGAGAGAGAGAGAGAGTGATAGAGGGAGCTGAGAGAGAGAGTGAGAGAGAGAGAGAAGAGTGGTAGAGAGAGAGGAGTAGAGGGAGCGTGAGAGAGAGTGAGAGAGAGAGAGAGTGATAGAGGGAGCGTGAGAGAGAGTGAGAGAGAGAGAGAGTGATAGAGGGAGTGTGAGAGATATAGACAGATAGATATTTTGGGATGAGTCCTTAATAAAAACATGAAGTGCTAATTTCAGAGGAGGAGATTCTAAGAGAAGATTCTAAGAGGAGATTCTAAGAGGAGATGCTAAGTGCTAATTTCAGAGGAGGAGATTCTAAGAGGAGATTCTAAGAGGAGATTCTAAGAGGAGATTCTAAGAGGAGATGCTAAGTGCTAATTTCAGAGGAGGAGATTCTAAGAGGAGATTCTAAGAGGAGATTCTAAGAGGAGATTCTAAGAGGAGATTCTAAGAGGAGATTCTAAGAGGAGATGCTAAGTGCTAATTTCAGAGGAGGAGATTCTAAGAGGAGATTCTAAGAGGAGATTCTAAGAGGAGATTCTAAGAGGAGATTCTAAGAGGAGATGCTAAGTGCTAATTTCAGAGGAGGAGATTCTAAGAGGAGATTCTAAGAGGAGATTCTAAGAGGAGATTCTAAGAGGAGATTCTAAGAGGAGATTCTAAGAGGAGATGCTAAGTGCTAATTTCAAGGCGGTGCTGATGAGGATATTTAAGACGAACCAACCACTGGTTTTATCTGTGACGCAGATGGGATGTTTACGAGGGGAAACGCTGTCTATCCAGCTGTGACACACCGCCCAGATGAACATGGAACAACATGTACTTTGTATTTAGAAACATAAAAAAACAGCAAAGTTTGTTTTTTTTCCCCTCTCATTTCGTTTTATTTAATTAAAAAACCAAACACAGCCTCTCAATAAAGACTGTTTTCTTCTTGTTTCTTCTTGTCCCGACCAATGTAATCACGTAGGCTGGTCAAGACCGTTGACAGAGTGCTTGGCTTGTGAGACGTGCATAAGACACCCCCCACCATGATGTAGGCTGTATGTGTCAATACCCATCATGCAACAAGAGACGAGAACCCCGGTGAATACCAGCCATCTGTATGGCTACACTATAACCGACTATAACGAAGTCTGGTTCAACAGCAATACCTCGTTTTTTAATAACGATTTTGGCGATTTTCTGACGTCGTTCCATTTGACATGTATTTATTGTTGTTGGAAGTAAAGAAGAAAAAACCCAGATTGCTTTCATTTGAATTAAAACTAAAGTTATTAGAATGATTCACTGTGGTTTTATGGTGAGAATGGCCATGGTGACGCAATGCAATGCAGATTCTGAATGGATTGTGAATGAGATCTATCAGACCTCAGGATAAGACCCAGCTGCAGACAGTCGGAAAATAACTAATGTTTGTTCACGAGAAACAGAACGGCAGGCAAACAACAGGTGACCCAGGGCAGAGTCCGTAAGTTACAGAACGGCAGACAGAGGTCAGGGTCAAGGGCAGGCAGAGGTCAGGGTCAAGGGCAGGCAGAGGTCAGGGTCAGGGCAGGCAGAAGTCAAGGTCAGGGCAGGCAGAGGTCAGGGTCAGGGCAGGCAGAGGTCAAGGTCAGGGCAGGCAGAGGTCAGGGTCAGGGCAGGCAGAGGTCAGTGACCCAGGGCAGAGTCCGTAAGTTACAGAATGGCAGACAGGCTCAGGGTCAAGGACAGGCAGAGGTCAGGGTCAGGGCAGGCAGAGGTCAGGGTCAGGGCAGGCAGAGGTCAGGGTCAGGGCAGGCAGAGGTCAAGGTCAGGGCAGGCAGAGGTCAGGGTCAGGGCAGGCAGAGGTCAGGGTCAGGGCAGGCAGAGGTCAGGGTCAGGGCAGGCAGAGGTCAAGGTCAGGGCAGGCAGAGGTCAGGGTCAGGGCAGGCAGAGGTCAGGGCAGGCAGAGGTCAGGGTCAGGGCAGGCAGAGGTCAGTGATCCAGGGCAGAGTCCGTAAGTTACAGAACAGCAGACAGGCTCAGGGTCAGGGCAGGCAGAGGTCAGGCAGAATGGAAGGAGAACTAAAAAACAGGAACTAACAAGAAACAGGAGTACGGCAAAACGCGCTGGTCGGCTTCACGAGACAAGACGAACTAGCAAACAGACAAACAGAGAACACAGGTATAAATACACCGGGGATAATGGGGAAGATGGGCGACACCTGGAGGGTGGAGACAATCACAAAGACAGGTGAAACACATCACGGTGTGACAGAGATCTGTAAGATGCTTCCAATACGTCTATAAAACATTATATTAAGGTGAGTGGACATTCTCTCTTTCTCTTTATATGGGATCTTTGTCCTTTATATGGGATCTTTGTCCTTTATATTGGATCTTTGTCCTTTATATTGAATATTTGTCCTTTATATTGGATCTTTGTCCTTTATATTGGATCTTTGTCCTTTATATTGGATCTTTGTCCTTTATATTGGATCTTTGTCCTTTACATTGGATCTTTGTCCTTTATATTGGATCTTTGTCCTTTACATTGGATCTTTGTCCTTTATATTGGATCTTTGTCCTTTATATTGGATCTTTGTCCTTTACATTGGATCTTTGTCCTTTACATTGGATCTTTGTCCTTTACATTGGATCTTTGTCCTTTACATTGGATCTTTGTCCTTTACATTGAATCTTTGTCCTTTACATTGAATCTTTGTCCTTTACATTGAATCTTTGTCCTTTACATTGGATCTTTGTCCTTTACATTGGACTCTTTGTCGCTCACATTGAATCTTTGTCCGCTATATTGGATCTTTTGTCCTTTACATTGAATCTTTGTCCTTTACATTGAATCTTTGTCCTTTACATTGGATCTTTGTCCTTTACATTGAATCTTTGTCCTTTACATTGGATCTTTGTCCTTTACATTGGATCTTTGTCCTTTACATTGAATCTTTGTCCTTTACATTGGATCTTTGTCCTTTACATTGGATCTTTGTCCTTTACATTGGATCTTTGTCCTTTACATTGAATCTTTGTCCTTTACATTGAATCTTTGTCCTTTACATTGGATCTTTGTCCTTTACATTGAATCTTTGTCCTTTATATTGGATCTTTGTCCTTTACATTGAATCTTTGTCCTTTACATTGGATCTTTGTCCTTTACATTGGATCTTTGTCCTTTACATTGAATCTTTGAATTTCGTTTTGAATTTAATTACAATTGTTCACTCTCTTTTTTTTGGTGAATTTAATCTTCCTGATTGACAACGTTTGGCGTGCTCAGTCGCAATGTAATTCCTAACGAGGTCTATATGTTTATATTTCATCATGTTCAGTCATAGTGTAATTTACAACAGGTCTATATGTTTATATTTCATCATGTTCAAGTCATAATGTAATTTACAACAGGTCTATATGTTTATATTTCATCATGTTCAGTCATAATGTAATTTACAACAGGTCTATATGTTTATATTTCATCATGTTCAGTCATAATGTAATTTACAACAGGTCTATATGTTTATATTTCATCATGTTCAGTCATAATGTAATTTACAACAGGTCTATATGTTTATATTTCATCATGTTCAGTCATAATGTAATTTACAACAGGTCCATATGTTTGATATTTCATCATGTTCAGTCATAAT
>NW_027031537.1:0-3625 GCF_034236695.1 Oncorhynchus nerka
CCAGCCTAAACCCCAAACAGCAAACAATGCAGGTGTAAAAGCACGGCATAGGAAAACTCCCTAGAAAGGCCAAAACCTAGGAAGAAACCCAGAGAGGAACCAGGCTATGTGGGGTGGCCAGTCCTCTTCTGGCTGTGCCGGGTAGAGATTATAACAGAACATGACCAAGATGTTCAAATGTTCATAAATGACCAGCATGGTCGAATAATAATAAGGCAGAACAGTTGAAACTGGAGCAGCAGCACAGTCAGGTGGACTGGGGACAGCAAGGAGTCATCATGTCAGGTAGTCCTGGGGCACGGTCCTAGGGCTCAGGTCCTCCGAGAGAGAGAAAGAAAGAGAGAATTAGAGAGAGCATATGTGGGGTGGCCAGTCCTCTTCTGGCTGTGCCGGGTGGAGATTATAACAGAACGTGGCCAAGATGTTCAAATGTTCATAAATGACCAGCATGGTTGAATAATAGTAAGGCAGAACAGTTGAAACTGAGCAGCAGCATGGCCAGGTGGACTGGGGACAGCAAGGAGTCATCATGTCAGGTAGTCCTGGGACATGGTCCTAGGGCCCAGGCCAGTTGAAACTGAGCAGCAGCATGGCCAGGTGGACTGGGGACAGCAAGGAGTCATCATGTCAGGTAGTCCTGGGGCATGGTCCTAGGGCTCAGGTCCTCCGAGAGAGAGAAAGAAAGAGAGAAGGAGAGAATTAGAGAACGCACACTTAGATTCACACAGGACACCGAATAGGACAGGAGAAGTACTCCAGATATAACAAACTGACCCTAGCCCCGACACATAAACTAATGCAGCATAAATACTGAGGCTGAGACAGGAGGGGTCAGGAGACACTGTGGCCCCATCCGAGGACACCGGACAGGGCCAAACAGGAAGGATATAACCCCACCCACTTTGCCAAAGCACAGCCCCACACCACTAGAGGGATATCTTCAACCACCAACTTACCATCCTGAGACAAGGCCGAGTATAGCCCACAAAGATCTCCGCCACGGCACAACCCAAGGGGGGGCGCCAACCCAGACAGGCCGACCACAACAGTGAATCAACCCACCCAGGTGACGCACCCCTCCAGGGACGGCATGAGAGAGCCCCAGTAAGCCAGTGACTCAGCCCCCGTAATAGGGTAGAGGCAGAGAATCCTGGTGGAAAGAGGGAACCGCCAGGCAGAGCACAGCAAGGGCAGTTCGTTGCTCCAGAGCCTTCTCGTTCACCTTCCCACTCCTGGGCCAGACTACACTCAATCATATGACCCACTGAAGAGATGAGTCTTCAGTAAAGACTTAAAGGTTGAGACCGAGTTTGTGTCTCTGACATGGGTAGGCAGACCGTTCCATAAAAATGGAGCTCTATAGAGAAAGCCCTGCCTCCAGCTGTTTGTTTAGAAATTCTAGGGACAATTAGGAGGCCTGCGTCTTGTGACCGTAGCGTACGTGTAGGTATGTATAGCAGGGACCAAATCAGAGAGATAGGTAGGAGCAAGCCCATGTAATGCTTTGTAGGTTAGCAGTAAAAACCTGAAATCAGCCCTTGCTTTGACAGGAAGCCAGTGTAGAGGCTAGCACTGGAGTAATATGATCAAATTTTTGGTTCTAGTCAGGATTCTAGCAGCCGTATTCAGCACTAACTGAAGTTTATTTAGTACTTTATCCGGGTAGCCGGAAAGCAGAGCATTGCAGTAGTCTAACCTAGAAGTGACAAAAGCATGGATTAATTTTTCTGCATCAGTTTTGGACAGAAAGTTTTTGATTTTTGCAATGTTACGTAGATGGAAAAAAGCTGTCCTCGAAATGGTCTTGATATGTTCTTCAAAAGAGAGATCAGGGTCCAGAGTAATGCCGAGGTCCTTCACAGTTTTATTTGAGACGACTGTACAACCATTAAGATTAATTGTCAGATTCAACAGAAGATCTCTTTGTTTCTTGGGACCTAGAACAAGCATCTCTGTTTTGTCCGAAGTTTAATAGTAGAAAGTTTGGCAGCCATCCACTTCCTATGTCTGCACATGCTTCTAGCTTAGGGCATTTTTTCTTGGGGTTTCACCCATGTTTCATTGAAATGTACAGCTGTAAGCTCATCCGCATAGCAGTGAGTTTACGGCGTTTTCTGAACATCCCAAGAGGTAAAATATATAGTGAAACAATAGTGGTCCTAAAACAGAACCTGAGGAACACTCACTTACAGTTGATTTGAAGAGTCAGAGGACAAAACCATTCACAGAGACAAACTGATATCTTTCCGACAGATAAGATCTAAACCAGGCCAGAACATGTCCGTAGACCACTTGGGTTTCCAATCTCTCCAAAAGAATGGGTGATCGATGGTATCAAAAGCAGCACTAAGGTCTAGGGAGCACGAGGACAGATGCAGAGCTCTCTCGGTCCGCTGCCATTAAAATGTCATTTACCACCTTCACATAAAGTGCCGTCCCCCAGTGCTAAGTGATGGGGCTAAAACCAGACTGAAGCATTTACGTGATACATTGTTTGTCTTCAGGAAGGCAGTGAGCTGCTGCAACAGCCTTCTCTAAAATTTTGAGAGGAATGGAAGATTCGATATAGGCCGATAGTTTTTTATATTTTCTGGGTCAAGGTTTGGCTTTTTCAAGAGAGGCTTTATTACTGCCACTTTTAGTGAGTTTGGTACACATCCAGTGGATAGAGAGCCGTTTATTATGTTCAACATAGGAGGGCCAAGCACAGGAAGCAGCTCTTTCAGTAGTTTAGTTGGAATAGGGTCCAGTATGCAGCTTGAAGGTTTAGAGGCCATGATTATTTTCATCATTGTGTCAAGAGATATAGTACTAAAAGACTTGAGCGTCTCTCTTGATCCTAGGTCCTGGCAGAGCTGTGCAGACTCGGGACAACTGAGGTTTGGAGGAATACGCAGGTTTAAAGAGGAGTCCGTAATTTGCTTTCTAATAATCATAATCTTTTCCTCAAAGAAGTTCATGAATTTATCACTGCTAAAGTGAAAGTCATCCTCTCTTGGGGAATGCTGCTTTTAGTTAGCTTTGCGACAGTATCAAAAAGGAATTTCGGATTGTTCTTATTTTCCTCAATTAAGCTGGAAAATAGGATGATCGAGCAGCAGTAAGGGCTCTTCGGTACTGCACGGTACCGTCCTTCCAAGCTAGTCGGAAGACTTCCAGTTTGGTGTGGCGCCATTTCGCTCCAATTTTCTGGAAGCTTGCTTCAGAGCTCGGGTATTTTCTGTGTACCAGGGAGCTAGTTTCTTATGAGACATTTTTTTAGTTTTTAGGGGTGCAACTGCATCTAGGGTATTGCGCAAGGTTAAATTGAGATACTCAGTTAGGTGGTTAACGGATTTTTGTCCTCCAGCGTCCTTGGGTAGTAAGCAGAGGGAGTCTGGAAGGGCATCAAGGAAGGTCTTTTGTGTTGTCTGCAGAATTTATAGCACGACTTTTGATGTTCCTTGGTTTGGGAGTCTGAGCAGATTATTTGTTGCAATTGCAAACGTAATAAAATGGTGGTCCGATAGTCAGGATTATGAGGAAAAACATTAAGGAGTTGTCCTGCCGAGTTGTCCTGCGAGTTGTCCTGCGAGTTGTCCTGCGAGTTGTCCTGCCGAGTTGTCCTGCGAGTTGTCCTGCGAGT
>NW_027031538.1:0-3625 GCF_034236695.1 Oncorhynchus nerka
TCCTGACATGTGACCAACAATATCAAAGTCTTCCTGACATGTGACCAACAATATCAAAGTCTTCCTGACATGTGACCAACAATATCAAGTCTTCCTGACATGTGACCAACAATATCAAAGTCTTCCTGACATGTGACCAACAATATCAAAGTCTTCCTGACATGTGACCAACAATATCAAGTCTTCCTGACATGTGACCAACAATATCAAAGTCTTCCTGACATGTGACCAACAATATCAGTCTTCCTGACATGTGACCAACAATATCAAAGTCTTCCTGACATGTGACCAACAATATCAAAGTCTTCCTGACATGTGACCAACAATATCAAAGTCTTCCTGACATGTGACCAACAATATCAGTCTTCCTGACATGTGACCAACAATATCAAAGTCTTCCTGACATGTGACCAACAATATCAGTCTTCCTGACATGTGACCTACAATATCAAAGTCTTCCTGACATGTGACCAACAATATCAAAGTCTTCCTGACATGTGACCAACAATATCAAAGTCTTCCTGACATGTGACCAACAATATCAAAGTCTTCCTGACATGTGACCAACAATATCAAAGTCTTCCTGACATGTGACCAACAATATCAAAGTCTTCCTGACATGTGACCAACAATATCAAAGTCTTCCTGACATGTGACCAACAATATCAAAGTCTTCCTGACATGTGACCAACAATATCAAGTCTTCCTGACATGTGACCAACAATATCAAAGTCTTCCTGACATGTGACCAACAATATCAGTCTTCCTGACATGTGACCAACAATATCAAAGTCTTCCTGACATGTGACCAACAATATCAGTCTTCCTGACATGTGACCAACAATATCAAAGTCTTCCTGACATGTGACCAACAATATCAGTCTTCCTGACATGTGACCTACAATATCAAAGTCTTCCTGACATGTGACCAACAATATCAGTCTTCCTGACATGTGACCAACAATATCAAAGTCTTCCTGACATGTGACCAACAATATCAGTCTTCCTGACATGTGACCAACAATATCAAAGTCTTCCTGACATGTGACCAACAATATCAAAGTCTTCCTGACATGTGACCAACAATATCAAGTCTTCCTGACATGTGACCAACAATATCAAAGTCTTCCTGACATGTGACCAACAATATCAAAGTCTTTCCTGACATGTGACCACAACAATATCAAAGTCTTCCTGACATGTGACCCAATAATATCAGTCTTCCTGGGACATGTGACCAACAATATCAGTCTCCTGACATGTGACCAACAATATCAGCTCCTCCTGACATGTGACCAACAATATCAAAGTCTTCCTGACATGTGACCAACAATAAAAGTCTTCCTGACATGTGACCAACACAAAGTCTTCCTCATATGTGACCAACAATATCAAAGTCTCTCCTGACATGTGACCAACAATATCAAAGTCTTCCTGACATGTGACCAACAATATCAAAGTCTTCCTGACATGTGACCAACAATATCAAGTCTTCCTGACATGTGACCTAACAATATCAAAGTCTTCCTGACATGTGACCAACAATATCAGTCTTCCTGACATGTGACCAACAATATCAAAGTCTTCCTGACATGTGACCAACAATATCAGTCTTCCTGACATGTGACCAACAATATCAAAGTCTTCCTGACATGTGACCAACAATATCAAAGTCTTCCTGACATGTGACCAACAATATCAAAGTCTTCCTGACATGTGACCAACAATATCAAAGTCTTCCTGACATATGACCCATAATATCAAAGTCTTCCTGACATGTGACCAACAATATCAGTCTTCCTGACATGTGACCAACAATATCAAAGTCTTCCTGACATGTGACCAACAATATCAGTCTTCCTTGACATGTGACCTACCAATATCAAAGTCTTCCTGACATGTGACCAACAATATCAGTCTTCCTGACATGTGACCAACAATATCAAAGTCTTCCTGACATGTGACCAACAATATCAAAGTCTTCCTGACATGTGACCAACAATATCAAAGTCTTCCTGACATGTGACCAACAATATCAAAGTCTTCCTGACATGTGACCAACAATATCAAAGTCTTCCTGACATGTGACCAACAATATCAAAGTCTTCCTGACATGTGACCAACAATATCAGTCTTCCTGACATGTGACCAACAATATCAAAGTCTTCCTGACATGTGACCAACAATATCAAAGTCTTCCTGACATGTGACCAACAATATCAAAGTCTTCCTGACATGTGACCAACAATATCAAAGTCTTCCTGACATGTGACCAACAATATCAAAGTCTTCCTGACATGTGACCAACAATATCAAAGTCTTCCTGACATGTGACCAACAATATCAAAGTCTTCCTGACATGTGACCAACAATATCAGTCTTCCTGACATGTGACCAACAATATCAAAGTCTTCCTGACATGTGACCAACAATATCAAAGTCTTCCTGACATGTGACCAACAATATCAAAGTCTTCCTGACATGTGACCAACAATATCAAAGTCTTCCTGACATGTGACCAACAATATCAAAGTCTTCCTGACATGTGACCAACAATATCAGTCTTCCTGACATGTGACCAACAATATCAAAGTCTTCCTGACATGTGACCAACAATATCAAAGTCTTCCTGACATGTGACCAACAATATCAAAGTCTTCCTGACATGTGACCAACAATATCAGTCTTCCTGACATGTGACCTACAATATCAAAGTCTTCCTGACATGTGACCAACAATATCAGTCTTCCTGACATGTGACCAACAATATCAAAGTCTTCCTGACATGTGACCAACAATATCAAAGTCTTCCTGACATATGACCTATAATATCAAAGTCTTCCTGACATGTGATCAACAATATCAGTCTTCCTGACATGTGACCAACAATATCAAAGTCTTCCTGACATGTGACCAACAATATCAGTCTTCCTGACATGTGACCTACAATATCAAAGTCTTCCTGACATGTGACCAACAATATCAAAGTCTTCCTGACATGTGACCAACAATATCAAAGTCTTCCTGACATGTGACCAACAATATCAGTCTTCCTGACATGTGACCAACAATATCAAAGTCTTCCTGACATGTGACCAACAATATCAAAGTCTTCCTGACATGTGACCAACAATATCAAAGTCTTCCTGACATGTGACCAACAATATCAGTCTTCCTGACATGTGACCAACAATATCAAAGTCTTCCTGACATGTGACCAACAATATCAAAGTCTTCCTGACATGTGACCAACAATATCAAAGTCTTCCTGACATGTGACCAACAATATCAAAGTCTTCCTGACATGTGACCAACAATATCAAAGTCTTCCTGACATGTGACCAACAATATCAGTCTTCCTGACATGTGACCAACAATATCAAAGTCTTCCTGACATGTGACCAACAATATCAGTCTTCCTGACATGTGACCTACAATATCAAAGTCTTCCTGACATGTGACCAACAACATCAGTCTTCCTGGACATGTGACCAACAACATCAAAGCATTCCTGACATGTGACCAACAATATCAAAGTCTTCCTGACATGTGACCAACAATATCATTCTTCCTGACATGTGACCAACAACAGCCAAAGTCTTCCTGACATGTGACCAACAATATC
>NW_027031539.1:0-3626 GCF_034236695.1 Oncorhynchus nerka
AGACACATGCTATCTGAATCCATGTTAAACCAACGTCTAACCCAACCCTGAGACACATGTTATCTGAATCCATGTTAAACCGTCTAACCCAACCCTGAGACACATGCTATCTGAATCCATGTTAAACCGTCTAACCCAACCCTGAGACACATGCTATCTGAATCCATGTTAAACCAACGCCTAACCCAAACCCCGAGACACATGCTATCCGGATCCATGTTAAACCAACGTCTAACCCAACCCTGAGACACATGCTATCTGAATCCATGTTAAACCAACGTCTAACCCAACCCTGAGACACATGCTATCTGGATCCATGTTAAACCAACGTCTAACCCAACCCTGAGACACATGCTATCTGGATCCATGTTAAACCAATGTCTAATAAAATCCCTGAGACACATGCTATCTAGATCCATGTTAAACCGTCTAACACAACCCTGAGACACATGCTATCTGAATCCATGTTAAACCGTCTAACCCAACCCCGAGACACATGCTATCTGGATCCATGTTAAACCGTCTAACCCAACCCCGAGACACATGCTATCTGGAATCCATGTTAAACCAACGTCTAATACAACCCTGAGACACATGCTATCTGAATCCATGTTAAACCAACGTCTAATACAACCCTGAGACACATGCTATCTAGATCCATGTTAAACCGTCTAACCCAACACTGAGACACATGCTATCTGAATCCATGTTAAACCATCTAACCCAACCCTGAGACACATGCTATCTGAATCCATGTTAAACCAACGTCTAACCCAACCCTGAGACACATGCTATCTAGATCCATGTTAAACCGTCTAACCCAACCCTGAGACACATGCTATCTGAATCCATGTTAAACCGTCTAACCCAACCCTGAGACACATGCTATCTGAATCCATGTTAAACCAACGTCTAATACAACCCTGAGACACATGCTATCTGAATCCATGTTAAACCGTCTAACCCAAACCCTGAGACACATGCTATCCGGATCCATGTTAAACCAACGTCTAACCCAACTCTGAGACACATGCTATCTGGATCCATGTTAAACCAACGTCTAACCCAACCCTGAGACACATGCTATCTGAATCCATGTTAAACAACGTCTAAC
Source organism: Oncorhynchus nerka (assembly GCF_034236695.1). Taxonomy (NCBI): domain Eukaryota; kingdom Metazoa; phylum Chordata; class Actinopteri; order Salmoniformes; family Salmonidae; genus Oncorhynchus; species Oncorhynchus nerka. Next base: position 1,115 of record NW_027031539.1, read on the forward strand.
CCAACCCTGAGACACATGCTATCTGGATCCATGTTAAACCAACGTCTAATACAACCCTGAGACACATGCTATCTGGATCCATGTTAAACAGTCTAACCCAACCCTGAGACACATGCTATCTGAATCCATGTTAAACCAACGTCTAACCCAACCTGAGACACATGCTATCTGAATCCATGTTAAACCAACGTCTAATACAACCCTGAGACACATGCTATCTGAATCCATGTTAAACCAACGTCTAATACAACCCTGAGACTACATACTATCTGAATCCATGTTAAACCAACGTCTAATACAACCCTGAGACACATGCTATCTGAGTCCATGTTAAACCATCTAACCCAACCCTGAGACACATGCTATCTGGATCCATGTTAAACCAACATCTAAACCAACCCTGAGACACATACTATCCGGATCCATGTTAAACCAACGTCTAACCCAACCCTGAGACACATGCTATCTGAATCCATGTTAAACCGTCTAACCCAACCCTGAGACACATGCTATCTGGATCCATGTTAAACCAACGTCTAACCCAACCCTGAGACATGCTATCTGAATCCATGTTAAACCGTCTAAACCAACCCTGAGACACATGCTATCTGAATCCATGTTAAACCGTCTAACCCAACCCTGAGACACATGCTATCTGAATCCATGTTAAACCAACGTCTAACCCAACCCTGAGACACATGCTATCTGAATCCATGTTAAACCGTCTAACCCAACCCTGAGACACATGCTATCTGAATCCATGTTAAACCAACGTCTAACCCAACCCTGAGACACATGCTATCTGAATCCATGTTAAACCAACATCTAACCCAACCCTGAGACACATGCTATCTGAATCCATGTTAAACCGTCTAACCCAACCCTGAGACACATGCTATCTGAATCCATGTTAAACCAACGTCTAACCCAACCCTGAGACACATGTTATCTGAATCCATGTTAAACCGTCTAACCCAACCCTGAGACACATGCTATCTGAATCCATGTTAAACCGTCTAACCCAACCCTGAGACACATGCTATCTGAATCCATGTTAAACCAACGTCTAACCCAAAACCGAGACACATGCTATCCGGATCCATGTTAAACCAACGTCTAACCCAACTCTGAGACACATGCTATCTGGATCCATGTTAAACCAACGTCTAACCCAACCCTGAGACACATGCTATCTGAATCCATGTTAAACCGTCTAACCCAACCCTGAGACACATGCTATCTGGATCCATGTTAAACCAACGTCTAACCCAACCCTGAGACACATGCTATCTGGATCCATGTTAAACCAATGTCTAATACAACCCTGAGACACATGCTATCTAGATCCATGTTAAACACGTCTAACCCAACCCTGAGACACATGCTATCTGAGATCCATGTTAAACCGTCTAACCCAACCCTGAGACACATGCTATCTGAATCCATGTTAAACCGTCTAACCCAACCCTGAGACACATGCTATCTGAATCCATGTTAAACCAACGTCTAACCCAACCCTGAGACACATGCTATCTGAATCCATGTTAAACCAACGTCTAATACAACCCTGAGACACATGCTATCTGAATCCATGTTAAACCACGTCTAACCCAACCCTGAGACACATGCTATCTGAATCCATGTTAAACCAACGTCTAACCCAACCCTGGGACACATGCTATCTGAATCCATGTTAAACCAACGTCTAACCCAACCCTGAGACACATGCTATCTGGATCCATGTTAAACCAACGTCTAACCCAACCCTGAGACACATGCTATCTGAATCCATGTTAAACCAACGTCTAACCCAACCCTGAGACACATGCTTATCTGAATCCATGTTAAACCAACGTCTAACCCAACCCTGAGACACATGCTATCTGAATCCATGTTAAACCAACGTCTAACCCAACCCTGAGACACATGCTATCTGAATCCATGTTAAACCAACGTCTAACCCAACCCTGAGACACATGCTATCTGGATCCATGTTAAACCAACGTCTAACCCAACCCTGAGACACATGCTATCTGAATCCATGTTAAACCGTCTAACCCAACCCTGAGACACATGCTATCTGAATCCATGTTAAACCAACGTCTAATACCAACCCTGAGACACATGCTATCTGAATCCATGTTAAACCAACGTCTAATACAACCCTGAGACACATGCTATCTGGATCCATGTTAAACCAACATCTAACCCAACCCTGAGACACATGCTATCTGAATCCATGTTAAACCAATGTCTAGTAACAACCCTGAGACACATGCTATCTGAATCCATGTTAAACCACGTCTAATACAACCCTGAGACACATGCTATCTGAATCCATGTTAAACCAACGTCTAACCCAAACCCTGAGACCACATGCTATCTGAATCCATGTTAAACCACGTCTAACCCAAACCCTGAGACACACATGCTATCTGAATCCATGTTAAACCAACGTCTAACCCAACCCTGAGACACATGCTATCTGAATCCATGTTAAACCAGCGTCTAA
>NW_027031540.1:0-3626 GCF_034236695.1 Oncorhynchus nerka
ATAATGCAGGGTAATTAAGTTGTATTTAGATCCGTCCGTCCAGCAGATAATGCAGGGTAATTGAGTTACATTTACATTTACATTTAATCATTTAGCAGACGCTCTTATCCAGAGCGACTTACAAATTGGTGCATTCACCTTATGACCTCCAGTGGAACAGTAGTGCATCTAAATCTTTTCAGGGGAGGGGGTGAGAGGGATTACTTTATCCTATCCTAGGTATTCCTTAAAGAGGTGGGGTTTCAGGTGTCTCCGGAAGGTGGTGATTGACTCCGCTGTCCTGGCGTCGTGAGGGAGTTTGTTCCACCATTGGGGGGCCAGAGCAGCGAACAGTTTTGACTGGGCTGAGCGGGAACTGTACTTCCTCAGTGGTAGGGAGGCGAGCAGGCCAGAGGTGGATGAACGCAGTGCCCTTGTTTGGGTGTAGGGCCTGATCAGAGCCTGGAGGTACTGAGGTGCCGTTCCCCTCACAGCTCCGTAGGCAAGCACCATGGTCTTGTAGCGGATGCGAGCTTCAACTGGAAGCCAGTGGAGGGAGCGGAGGAGCGGGGTGACGTGAGAGAACTTGGGAAGGTTGAACACCAGACGGGCTGCGGCGTTCTGGATGAGTTGTAGGGGTTTAATGGCACAGGCAGGGAGCCCAGCCAACAGCGAGTTGCAGTAATCCAGACGGGAGATGACAAGTGCCTGGATTAGGACCTGCGCCGCTTCCTGTGTGAGGCAGGGTCGTACTCTGCGGATGTTGTAGAGCATGAACCTACAGGAACGGGCCACCGCCTTGATGTTAGTTGAGAACGACAGGGTGTTGTCCAGGATCACGCCAAGGTTCTTAGCGCTCTGGGAGGAGGACACAATGGAGTTGTCAACCGTGATGGCGAGATCATGGAACGGGCAGTCCTTCCCCGGGAGGAAGAGCAGCTCCGTCTTGCCGAGGTTCAGCTTGAGGTGGTGATCCGTCATCCACACGGATATGTCTGCCAGACATGCAGAGATGCGATTCGCCACCTGGTCATCAGAAGGGGGAAAGGAGAAGATTAATTGTGTGTCGTCTGCATAGCAATGATAGGAGAGACCATGTGAGGCCATGACAGAGCCAAGTGACCTGGTGTATAGCGAGAATAGGAGAGGGCCTAGAACAGAGCCCTGGGGGACACCAGTGGTGAGAGCACGTGGTGTGGAGACGGATTCTCGCCACGCCACCTGGTAGGAGCGACCTGTCAGGTAGGACGCAATCCAAGCGTGGGCCGCGCCGGAGATGCCCAACTCGGAGAGGGTGGAGAGGAGGATCTGATGGTTCACAGTATCAAAGGCAGCCGATAGGTCTAGAAGGATGAGAGCAGAGGAGAGAGAGTTAGCTTTAGCAGTGCGGAGCGCCTCCGTGATACAGAGAAGAGCAGTCTCAGTTGAACGACTAGTCTTGAAACCTGACTGATTTGGATCAAGAAGGTCATTCTGAGAGAGATAGCGGGAGAGCTGGCCAAGGACGGCACGTTCAAGAGTTCTGGAGAGAAAAGAAAGAAGGGATACTGGTCTGTAGTTGTTGACATCGGAGGGATCGAGTGTAGGCTCTTTCAGAAGGGGTGCAACTCTCGCTCTCTGGAAGACGGAAGGGACGTAGCCAGCGGTCAGGGACGAGCCGATGAGCGAGGCGAGGCAAGGGAGAAGGTCTCCGGAAATGGTCTGGAGAAGAGAGGAGGGGATAGGGTCAAGCGGGCAGGTTGTTGGGCGGCCGGCCGTCACAAGACGCGAGATTTCATCTGGAGAGAGAGGGGAGAAAGAGGTCAGAGCACAGGGTAGGGCAGTGCGAGCAGAACCAGCGGTGTCGTTTGACTTAGCAAACGAGGATCGGATGTCGTCGACCCTCTTTTCAAAATGGTTGACGAAGTCATCTGCAGAGAGGGAGGAGGGGGGAGGGGGAGGAGGACTCAGGAGGGAGGAGAAGGTTGCAAAGAGCTTCCTAGGGTTAGAGGCAGATGCCCGGAATTTAGAGTGGTAGAAAGTGGCTTTAGCAGCAGAGAGAGAAGAGGAAAAAATGTGTAGAGAGGAGGAGTGAAAGGGATGTCAGGTCCGCAGGGAGGCGAGTTTTCTCCATTTCGCTCGGCTGCCCGGGAGCCCTGCTTCCGCGAGCCCGCAACGAGTCGCCGAGCCACGGAGCGGGAGGGGAGGACCGAGCTGGAGGACAGGGACATAGAGAGTCAAAGGATGCAGAAAGGAGGAGAGGAGGGCTGAGGAGGCAGAACCAGGAGATAGGTTGGAGAAGGTTTGAGCAGAGGGAAGAGATGATAGGATGGAAGAGGAGAGAGTAGCGGGGGAGAGAGAGCGAAGGTTGGGACGGCGCGATACCATCCGAGCAGGGGCAGTGTGGGAAGTGCTGGACGAGAGCGAGAGGGAAAAGGACACAAGGTAGCGGTCGGAGACCCGGAGGGGAGCCGCAACGAGGCTAGTGGAAGAACAGCATCTAGCAAAGATGAGGTCGAGCGTATTTCCCGCCCTGTGAGTAGGGGAGGAAGGTGAGAGGGCGAGGCCAAAAGAGGAGAGGAGTGGAAAGAAGGAGGCAGAGAGGAATGAGCCAAAGGTAGGCGCGGGGAGGCTAAAGTCGCCCAGAACTGTGAGAGGTGAGCCGTCCCCAGGAAAGGAGCCCATCAAGGCATCAAGCTCATTGATGAACTCTCCGAGGGAACCTGGAGGGCGATAAATGACAAGGATGTTAAGCTTGAAAGGGCTGGTAACTGTGACAGCATGGAATTCAAAGGAGGCGATAGACAGATGGGTAAGGGGAGAAAGAGAGAATGACCACTTGGGAGAGATGAGGATCCCGGTGCCACCACCCCGCTGACCAGAAGCTCTCGGGGTGTGCGAGAACACGTGGGCAGACGAAGAGAGAGCAGTAGGAGTAGCAATGTTGTCTGTGGTGATCCATGTTTCCGTCAGTGCCAAGAAGTCGAGGACTGAGGGAGACATAGGCGGAGATGAACTCTGCCTTGTTGGCCGAGATCGGCAGTTCAGAGGCTACTGAGGACCTGGAACTCCACGGGTCGGGCGCGCTGGGACCACCAGACAGGGTTGACCGCCACGCGGGGTGAGCGTTTATTGGTGGTCTGTGCAGAGAGAGGAGAGAACGGGGATAGACAGACACATAGTTGACAGGCTACACAAGAGGCTACGCTAATGCAAAGGAGATTGGAATGACAAGTGGACTACACGTCACGAGTGTTCAGAAAGTTAAGCTAACGTAGCAAGAATCTTATTGACTAAAATGATTAAAATGATACAGTACTGCTGAAGTAGGCTAGCTGGCAGAGGCTGCGTTGTTGACTATGTAGGCTAGCTGGCATTGGCTGCGTTGTTGACACTACACTAATCAAGTCGTTCCGTTGAGTGTAATAGTTTCTACTGTGCTGCTATTCGGGGCTAGCTGGCTAGCTAGCAGTGTTGATTACGTTACGTTGCGTTAAAAGAACGACAATAGCTGGCTAGCTAACCTAGGAAATCGCTCTAGACTACACAATTATCTTTTTGTATTGTATTTAGATCCGTCCAGCACATAATGCAGGGTAATTAAGTTGTATTTAGACCCGTCCAGCACATAATGCAGGGTAATTAAGTTCTATTTAGACCTGTCCGTC
>NW_027031541.1:0-3626 GCF_034236695.1 Oncorhynchus nerka
CACGCCCTCTGTTGTAACCTGGCCGAGATTAACCATCACGCCCCTGCTGTAACCTGGCTGAGATTAACCATCGCCCCTCTGTAACCTGGCTGAGATTAACCATCACGCCCCTCTGTTGTAACCTGGCTGAGATTAACCATCACGCCTCTGTTGTAACCTGGCTGAGATTAACCATCACGCCTCTGTAACCTGGCTGAGATTAACCATCACGCCCCTCTGTAACCTGGCTGAGATTAACCATCACGCCCCTCTGTTGTAACCTGGCTGAGATTAACCATCACGCCCCTCTGTAACCTGGCTGAGATTAACCATCACGCCCCTCTGTAACCTGGCTGAGATTAACCATCACGCCCCTCTGTTGTAACCTGGCTGAGATTAACCATCACGCCCCTCTGTAACCTGGCTGAGATTAACCATCACGCCCCTCTGTAACCTGGCTGAGATTAACCATCACGCCCCTCTGTAACCTGGCTGAGATTAACCATCACGCCCCTCTGTAACCTGGCTGAGATTAACCATCACGCCCCTCTGTAACCTGGCTGAGATTAACCATCACGCCCCTCTGTAACCTGGCTGAGATTAACCATCACGCCCTCTCTGTAACCTGGCTGAGATTAACCATCACGCCCTCTGTAACCTGGCTGAGATTAACCATCACGCCCCTCTGTAACCTGGCTGAGATTAACCATCACGCCCCTCTGTAACCTGGCTGAGATTAACCATCACGCCCTCTGTAACCTGGCTGAGATTAACCATCCGCTCTGTAACCTGGCTGAGATTAACCATCACGCCCCTCTGTAACCTGGCTGAGATTAACCATCACGCCCTCTGTTGTAACCTGGCTGAGATTAACCATCACGCCCCTCTGTAACCTGGCTGAGATTAACCATCACGCCCCTCTGTAACCTGGCTGAGATTAACCATCACGCCCTCTGTAACCTGGCTGAGATTAACCATCACGCCCCTCTGTAACCTGGCTGAGATTAACCATCACGCCCCTCTGCAACCTGGCTGAGACAACCATCACGCCTGTAACCTGGCTGAGTTTAACCATCACGCCCTCTGTAACCTGGCTGAGATTAACCATCACGCCCTCTGTAACCTGGCTGAGATTAACCATCACGCCCTCTGTAACCTGGCTGAGATTAACCATCACGCCCTCTGTAACTCGCTGAGATAACCATCACGCCCCTCTGTAACCTGGCTGAGATTAACCATCACGCCCCTGAGATTCTCACGCCCCTCTGTAACCTGAGATTAACCATCACGCCCCTCTGTTGTAACCTGGCTGAGATTAACCATCACGCCCCTCTGTAACCTGGCTGAGATTAACCATCACGCCCTCTGTAACCTGGCTGAGATTAACCATCACGCCCTCTGTAACCTGGCTGAGATTAACCATCACGCCCCTCTGTAACCTGGCTGAGATTAACCATCACGCCCCTCTGTAACCTGGCTGAGATTAACCATCACGCCCCTCTGTAACCTGGCTGAGATTAACCATCACGCCCCTCTGTAACCTGGCTGAGATTAACCATCACGCCCCTCTGTAACCTGGCTGAGATTAACCATCACTACCATCAGGTAGCCTAGTGGTTAGAGGGGGCGGGTAGCCTAGTGGTTAGAGGAGGCAGGTAGTCTAGTGGTTAGAAGAGGCAGGTAGCCTAGTTGTTAGAGGAGGCAGGTAGCCTAGTGGTTAGAGGAGGCAGGTAGCCTAGTTGTTAGAGGAGGCAGGTAGTCTAGTGGTTAGAGGAGGCAGGTAGCCAGTGGTTAGAGGAGCAGGTGCCTAGTGGTTAGAAGAGGCAGGTAGCCTAGTGGTTAGAGGAGGCAGGTAGCCTAGTGGTTAGAGGAGGCAGGTAGTCCTGAGGCAGGTAGCGTAGTGGTTAGAGGAGGCAGGTAGAGAGAGGGCAGGTAGCCTAGTGGTTAGAGGAGGCAGGTAGCCTAGTGGTTAGAGGAGGCAGGTAGCCTAGTGGTTAGAGGAGGCAGGTAGCCTAGTGGTTAGAGGAATCTGGTAGCCTAGTGGTTAGAGGAATCAGGTAGCCTAGTGGTTAGAGGAATCAGGTAGCCTGGTGGTTAGAGGAGGCGGGTAGCCTGGTGGTTAGAGGAGGGCAGGTAGTCTAGTGGTTAGGGCAGGTAGCCAGTGGTTAGAGGAGGCAGAGTAGCCTAGTGGTTAGAGGAGGCAGGTAGCCTAGTGGTTAGAGGAGGCAGGTAGCCTAGTGGTTAGAGGAGGCAGGTAGCCTAGTGGTTAGAGGAGGCAGGTAGCCTAGTGGTTAGAGGAGGCAGGTAGCCTAGTGGTTAGAGTGTCGGACTAGTAACCGGAAGGTTGCAAGAGTGAATCCCTGAGCTGACAAGGTACAAATCTGTAGTTCTACCCTGAACAAGGCAGTTTTAAACCACTGTTCTAGGCCGTCATTGCAAAATAAGAATTTGTTCTTCACTGACTTGCCCTAATTAAATAAAGTTTAAATAAATCAAAATAAAATGCAGTGGATGTTTCAGGATCGGATGTAAAGCATGTAGCCCTTTTTCTCCTTCACAAAAAAAAATCTGAATGAATGAATTCCTCTGAATATTTGACATCTTCATCCCATATTTGTTTTTATCAACTAGAAAATGAAATAAACATTCCACTGTTGAAGGTAGTGGAATGCAACAGCTTTCTGTGAGACATAGAGTATAGCCTGGACCCACCGTTGAGGTAGAACCTACTGTATGTCATTATATCCCACCCAAACTAGGCCTGTCTGAAATATGAATTCACCAGGGAGCCTATTGTTCTGGCAAAGATGCGTCCGGAGCAGATTGCTAAACGGGATATTAGGAACGTAATTTGGCTACTCTTGTTTTTTGCCAGGTTGGGAAAAAAAACTGGAGAAGAAAAATTCAAGCTTTTGTCAATAATCTGGATTTGTGTCCTTTTCACTCCAATGCTGATGACTGGTCATTCATTGGTCAACAGTCAAGACCTGCCCCCTTTTTGGTTCTGAAGAACAGATTGTTTTTTTGTTTTTTTAAACAGGACTTTGGTGTAATATCGTAGCTGGTAGTAAGAGAGGCCTAGTTTAGTGAATGTGGTGGTGTTGTTTACAGTAGTAAGAGAGGCCTAGTTTAGTGAATGTGGTGTTTATAGTAGTAAGAGAGGCCTAGTTTAGTGAATGTGGTGTTTATAGTAGTAAGAGAGGCCTAGTTTAGTGAATGTGGTGTTGTTTATAGTAGTAAGAGAGGCCTAGTTTAGTGAATGTGGTGCTGTTTATAGTAGTAAAGAGGCCTACGTGGTGTTTAGTAGCAAGAATGTGGTGTTTATAGTAGTAAGAGGCCCTAGTTTAGTGAATGTGGTGTTTTATAGTAGTAGAGAGGCCTGGATTTAGTAGCAAGAATGTGGTGTTTATAGTAGTAAGAGAGGCCTAGTTTAGTGAATGTGGTGTTTATAGTAGTAAGAGAGGCCTAGTTTAGTGAATGTGGTGGTGTTGTTTACAGTAGTAAGAGAGGCCTAGTTTAGTGAATGTGGTGTTTATAGTAGTAAGAGAGGCCTAGTTTAGTGAATGTGGTGTTGTTTATAGTAGTACTAAGAGAAGGCCTAGTTTAGTGAATGTGGTGGTGTTGTTTATAGTAGTAAGAGAGGCCTA
>NW_027031542.1:0-3627 GCF_034236695.1 Oncorhynchus nerka
CTTCTGACTGTCACGTAGAGTAATGCGTCTTCAGACTGTCACGTAGAGTAATGTGTCTTCAGACTGTCACGTAGAGTAATGCGTCTTCTGACTGTCACGTAGAGTAATGTGTCTTCTGACTGTCACGTAGAGTAATGAGTCTTCAGACTGTCACGTAGAGTAATGTGTCTTCAGACTGTCACGTAGAGTAATGTGTCTTCAGACTGTCACGTAGAGTAGTGTGTCTTCGACTGTCACGTAGAGTAATGTGTCCTCAGACTGTCACGCAGAGTAATGTGTCTTCAGACTGTCACGTAGAGTAATGTGTCTTCAGACTGTCACGTAGAGTAATGTGTCTTCAGACTGTCACGTAGAGTAATGTGTCTTCAGACTGTCACGTAGAGTAATGTGTCTTCAGACTGTCACGTAGAGTAATGTGTCTTCAGACTGTCACGTAGAGTAATGTGTCTCTCTGACTGTCACGTAGAGTAATGTGTCTTCTGACAGTCTGAAGACACATTGTCCTCAGACTATCAGACACATGCGTCTAATGACAGTCACAGAGTAATGTGTCCTCAGACTGTCACAGTAGAAGACGATTCCTCAGACTATCAGTCTGAGGACATATTGTCCTCTGATAGTCACGAAGACACATTAGCCCTACGTGACAGTCACGTAGACAGTGTACCTCAGACAGTCTGTAGAGTACACTGTCTGACTGTCACGTAGAAGTAATGTGTCTTCTGACTGTCACAGTCTGAGGTACACATTACTGTCACGTAGAGTAATGTGACTGAGGACACATAATGAGTCCACAGACTGACAGTCTGAGTAATTACTCTTCTGACAGTCTGTAGACACATTACTTCTGACTGTCACAGTCTGAAGACCATTACCTTCAGACAGTCTGAGGACACATTGTCTACGTGACAGTCTGAGGAGTACATTACTCTATGTGACAGTCAGAAGAGCAATGTTACTTCTACGTGACAGTCAGAAGACACATTACTCTACGTGACAGTCTGAAGACTCACATTACTCACGGACAGTCAGACGCATTACTTCAGACGTGACAGTGAAAGACTCATTACTCTACGTGACAGTCAGAAGACATTGGTCTACGTGACAGTCAGAAGACACATGAGTCTTCGTGACAGTCAGAAGAGACATTACGTCTTCAGACAGTCAGACACATTACTCTACTGACAGTCAGACAATTGTCTTCTGTCACGTGACAGTCAGAAGTCACATTACTCTTCAGACAGTCAGAGTACATACGTCTACGTGACCGTCACGTATTATCACGTGAGTCTGAGAGAATGCCACTCAGACTCTCACGTGACAGTCTGAAGACTGCAGAGTTCTACGTGACAGTCACGAAGAGACAGACATCGCCGCACTATCACGTGACAGTCACGAAGACATTCAGACGGTCACGAAGACGCAGACTGTCACGTGGAGAGTCTGAGGACACATCACTCTACGTGACAGTCTGAGGAGATTAATGCGTACGTGACAGTCTGAAGACACATTACTCTACGTGACAGTCAGACACATTATTCTACGTGACAGTCTGAAGACACATTACTCTACGTGACAGTCTGAAGACACATTACTCTACGTGACAGTCTGAAGACGTGACAGTCTGGAGGACACATTACTCTACGTGACAGTCTGAAGACACATTACTCTACGTGACAGTCTGAAGACGCATTACTCTACGTGACAGTCTGAAGACACACTACTCTACGTGACAGTCTGAAGACACACATTACTCTACGTGACAGTCAGACACATTACTTCAGACAGTCTGAAGACACATTACTTCACGTGACAGTCAGAAGACACATTACTCTACGTGACAGTCTGAGGACACATTACTCACGTGACAGTCAGAAGACATTACTCTACGTGACAGTCTGAAGACACACTACTCTACGTGACAGTCGAAGACTCATTACTCTACGTGACAGTCAGAAGACACATTACTTCACGTGACAGTCAGAAGAGACATTAGTCAGACAGTCTGAAGACACATTACTCGTGACAGTCTGAAGACGCATTACTCTACGTGACAGTCAGAAGACACATTACTTACGACAGTCAGAAGAGACACATTACTCTACGGACAGTCTGAAGACATTACTCTACGTGACAGTCTGGAAAACGCATTACTCTACGTGACAGTCTGAGGACACATTACCTACGTGACAGTCTGAGGACACATTACTCTATGTGACAGTCTGAAGACGCATTACTTCTACGTGACAGTCTGAAGACACACTACTCTACGGACAAAGTCTGAAGACTCATTACTTCTACGTGACAGTCAGAAGACACATTACTCTACGGACAGTCAGAAGACACATTACTTCGACGTGACAGTCTGAAGACTCTACACTACGTGACAGTCAGAAGACACATTACTCTACGTGACAGTCTGAAGACACATTACTCTACGTGACAGTCTGAAGACACATTACTCTACGTGACAGTCTGAAGACACATTACTCTACGTGACAGTCTGAAGACACATTACTCTACGTGACAGTCTGAAGACACATTACTCTACGTGACAGTCTGAAGACACATTACTCTACGTGACAGTCTGAAGACACATTACTCTACGTGACAGTCTGAAGACACATTACTCTACGTGACAGTCTGAAGACACATTACTCTACGTGACAGTCTGAAGACACATTACTCTACGTGACAGTCAGAAGACACATTACTCTACGTGACAGTCTGAAGACACATTACTCTACGTGACAGTCTGAAGACACATTACTCTACGTGACAGTCAGAAGACACATTACTCTACGTGACAGTCTGAAGACACATTACTCTACGTGACAGTCTGAAGACTCATTACTCTACGTGACAGTCAGAAGACACATTACTCTACGTGACAGTCAGAAGACACATTACTCTACGTGACAGTCAGAAGAGACGCATTACTCTACGTGACAGTCTGAAGACACACTACTCTACGTGACAGTCAGACGCATTACTCTACGTGACAGTCTGAAGACACACTACTCTACGTGACAGTCTGAAGACTCATTACTCTACGTGACAGTCAGAAGACACATTACTCTACGTGACAGTCAGAAGAGACACATTACTCTACGTGACAGTCTGAAGACGCATTACTCTACGTGACAGTCAGAAGACACATTACTCTACGTGACAGTCAGAAGAGACACATTACTCTACGTGACAGTCTGAAGACGCATTACTCTACGTGACAGTCTGAGGACACATTACTCTACGTGACAGTCAGAAGACACATTACTCTACGTGACAGTCAGACGCATTACTCTACGTGACAGTCTGAAGACACACTACTCTACGTGACAGTCTGAAGACTCATTACTCTACGTGACAGTCAGAAGACACATTACTCTACGTGACAGTCTGAAGACACATTACTCTACGTGACAGTCTGAAGACACATTACTCTACGTGACAGTCTGAAGACACATTACTCTACGTGACAGTCTGAAGACACATTACTCTACGTGACAGTCTGAAGACACATTACTCTACGTGACAGTCTGAAGACGCATTACTCTACGTGACAGTCTGAAGACACATTACTCTACGTGACAGTCAGAAGACACATTACTCTACGTGACAGTCAGA
>NW_027031543.1:0-3628 GCF_034236695.1 Oncorhynchus nerka
CTCAGCTTTTGAGTGTGGAGAATCCCTCAGCTTTTGGAGTGTGAGAATCCCTCAGCTTTTGGAGTGTGAGAATCCCTCAGCTTTGGAGTGTGTGAGAATCCCTCAGCTTTTGGAGTGTGAGAATTCCCTCAGCTTTTGGAGTGTGAGAATTCCTCAGCTTTTGGAGTGTGAGAATCCCTCAGCTTTTGGAGTGTGAGAATCCCTCAGCTTTTGGAGTGTGAGAATCCCTCAGCTTTTGGAGTGTGAGAATCCCTCAGCTTTGGAGTGTGAGAATCCCTCAGCTTTTGGAGTGTGAGAATCCCTCAGCTTTTGGAGTGTGAGAATCCCTCAGCTTTTGGAGTGTGAGAATCCCTCAGCTTTTGGAGTGTGAGAGTTCCCTCAGCTTTTGGAGTGTGAGAGTTCCCTCAGCTTTTGGAGTGTGAGAGTTCCCTCAGCTTTTGGAGTGTGAGAGTTCCCTCAGCTTTTGGAGTGTGAGAGTTCCCTCAGCTTTTGGAGTGTGACTTTTGGAGTGTGAGAATCCCTCAGCTTTGGAGTTCCCTCAGAATTGGAGTGTGAGAATCCAGCTTTTGGAGTGTGAGAGTCCCTCAGCTTTTGGAGTGTGAGAATCCCTCAGCTTTTGGAGTGTGAGAATCCCTCAGCTTTTGGAGTGTGAGAATCCCTCAGCTTTTGGAGTGTGAGAGTTCCCTCAGCTTTTGGAGTGTGAGAGTTCCCTCAGCTTTTGGAGTGTGAGAGTTCCTCAGCTTTTGGAGTGTGAGAGTTCCCTCAGCTTTTGGAGTGTGAGAATCCCTCAGCTTTTGGAGTGTGAGAGTTCCCTAGGCTTTTGGAGTGTGAGAGTTCCCTCAGCTTTTGGAGTGTGAGAGTTCCCTCAGCTTTTGGAGTGTGAGAATCCCACAGCTTTTGGAGTGTGAGAATCCCTCAGCTTTTGGAGTGTGAGAATCCCTCAGCTTTTGGAGTGTGAGAATCCCTCAGCTTTTGGAGTGTGAGAGTTCCCTCAGCTTTTGGAGTGTGAGAATCCCTCAGCTTTTGGAGTGTGAGAATCCCTCAGCTTTTGGAGTGTGAGAATCCCTCAGCTTTTGGAGTGTGAGAATCCCTCAGCTTTTGGAGTGTGAGAGTTCCCTCAGCTTTTGGAGTGTGAGAATCCCTCAGCTTTTGGAGTGTGAGAATCCCTCAGCTTTTGGAGTGTGAGAATCCCTCAGCTTTTGGAGTGTGAGAGTTCCCTCAGCTTTTGGAGTGTGAGAGTTCCCTCAGCTTTTGGAGTGTGAGAGTTCCCTCAGCTTTTGGAGTGTGAGAATCCCTCAGCTTTTGGAGTGTGAGAATCCCTCAGCTTTTGGAGTGTGAGAGTTCCCTCAGCTTTTGGAGTGTGAGAATCCCTCAGCTTTTGGAGTGTGAGAATCCCTCAGCTTTTGGAGTGTGAGAGTTCCCTCAGCTTTTGGAGTGTGAGAGTTCCCTCAGCTTTTGGAGTGTGAGAGTTCCTCAGTTCCCTCAGCTTTTGGAGTGTGAGAATCCCTCAGCTTTTTGGAGTGTGAGAATCCCTCAGCTTTTGGAGTGTGAGATTCCCTAGCTTTTGGAGTGTGAGAGTTCCCTCAGCTTTTGGAGTGAGAGTTCCCTCAGCTTTTGGAGTGTGAGAATCCCACAGCTTTTGGGGCTGCAGAATCCCTCAGCTTTTGAGTGGGAATCCCTCAGCTTTTGGAGTGTGAGAATCCTCAGCTTTTGGAGTGTGAGAATCCCTCAGCTTTTGGAGTGTGAGAATCCTCAGCTTTTGGAGTGTGAGAATCCCTCAGCTTTTGGAGTGTGAGAATCCTCAGCTTTTGGAGTGTGAGAATTCCTCAGCTTTTGGGGTGTGAGAGTTCCCTCAGCTTTTGGGTGTGAGAGTTCCCTCAGCTTTTGGAGTGTGAGAGTTCCCTCAGCTTTTGGAGTGTGAGAGTTCCCTCAGCTTTTGGAGTGTGAGAGTTCCCTCAGCTTTTGGAGTGTGTCAGCTTTTGAGAGAGTTCCCTCAGCTTTTGGAGTGTGAGAATCCCTCAGCTTTTGGAGTGTGAGAGTTCCCTCAGCTTTTGAGTGTGAGAGTTCCTCAGCTTTTTTGGAGTGTGAGAATAGCCCTCAGCTTTTGGAGTGTGATAATCCCTCAGCTTTTGGAGTGTGAGATTCCTCAGCTTTTGGAGTGTGAGAGTTCCCTCAGCTTTTGGGGCTGTGAGAGTTCCCTCAGCTTTTGGAGTGTGAGAGTTCCCTCAGCTTTTGGAGTGTGAGAGTTCCCCCTCAGCTTTTGAGTGTGAGAAGTTCTTAATCCCTCAGCTTTTGGAATGTGAGAATCCCTCAGCTTTTGGAGGAGAGTTCCCCTCAGCTTTTGGAGTGTGAGAATCCTCAGCTTTTGGAGTGTGAGAGTTCCCCTCAGCTTTGGAGTGAGAATCCCTCAGCTTGGAGGTGAGAGTTCCCAGCATTTTGGAGTGTGAGAGTTCCCTCAGCTTTTGGAGTGTGAGAATCCCTCAGCTTTTGGAGTGTGAGAATCCCTCAGCTTTTGGAGCTTTTTGGAGTGAGAATTCCACCAGCTTTTGAGTGTGAGAGTTCCCTCAGCTTTTGGAGTGTGAGAGTTCCCTCAGCTTTTGGAGTGTGAGAGTTCCCTCAGCTTTTGGAGTGTGAGAATCCCTCAGCTTTTGGAGTGTGAGAATCCCTCAGCTTTTGGAGTGTGAGAATCCCTCAGCTTTTGGAGTGTGAGAATCCCTCAGCTTTTGGAGTGTGAGAATCCCTCAGCTTTTGGAGTGTGAGAATCCTCAGCTTTTGGAGGTGAGAGTTCCTCAGCTTTTGGAGTGTGAGAGTTCCTCAGCTTTTGGAGTGTGAGAGTTCCCTCAGCTTTTGGAGAGTGAGAAATTTCAGCTTTTGAGTGTGAGAACTCTCGCTTTTGGAGGTGAGAATCCCTCAGCTTTGGAGTGTGAGAATCCCCAGCTTTTGGAGTGAGAATCCCTCAGCTTTTGGAGTGTGAGAATCCCTCAGTTTCTTGGAGTGTGAGAATCCCTCAGCTTTTGGAGTGTGAGAATCCCTCAGCTTTTGGAGTGTGAGAACTCTCAGCTTTTGGAGTGTGAGAGTCCCTCAGCTTTTTGGAGTGTGAGATCCCTCAGCTTTGGAGTGTGAGAATCCCTCAGCATTTGGAGTGTGAGAATCCCTCAGCTTTGGAGTGTGAGAGTTCCCTCAGCTTTTGGAGTGTGAGAGTTCCCTCAGCTTTTGGAGTGTGAGAATCCCTCAGCTTTTGAGAGTGTGAGAATCCCTCAGCTTTTGAGTGTGAGAATTCCCTCAGCTTTTGAGTGTGAGAATCCCTCAGCTTTGAGTGTGAGAATCCCTCAGCTTTTTTGGAGTGTGAGAATCCCCAGCTTTTGGAGTGTGAGAGTTCCTCAGCTTTTGGAGTGTGAGAGTTCCCTCAGCTTTTTGAGTGTGAGAGTTCCCTCAGCTTTGAGTGTGAGAGTTCCTCAGCTTTGAGTGTGAGAGTTCCCTCAGACTTTGGAGTGTGAGAGTTCCCTCAGCTTTTGGAGTGTGAGAGTTCCACCTCTAGCTTTTGGGTGTGAGATCCTCAGCTTTTGGGTGTGAGAATCCCTCAGCTTTTGGAGTGTGAGAATCCCTCAGCTTCTTGGAGTGTGAGAAT
>NW_027031544.1:0-3630 GCF_034236695.1 Oncorhynchus nerka
GAATACTGTCAGTCATATGGAATACTGTCCAGTCATATGGAATACTGTCTAGTCATATGGAATACTGTCCAGTCATATGGAATACTGTCCAGTCATATGGAATACTGTCCAGTCATATGGAATACTGTCCAGTCATATGGAATACTGTCCAGTCATATGGAATACTGTCTAGTCATATGGAATACTGTCAGTCATATGGAATACTGTCCAGTCATATGGAATACTGTCCAGTCATATGGAATACTGTCTAGTCATATGGAATACTGTCCAGTCATATGGAATACTGTCTAGTCATATGGAATACTGTCCAGTCATATGGAATACTGTCCAGTCATATGGAATACTGTCCAGTCATATGGAATACTGTCCAGTCATATGGAATACTGTCCAGTCATATGGAATACTGTCCAGTCATATGGAATACTGTCCAGTCATATGGAATACTGTCCAGTCATATGGAATACTGTCCAGTCATATGGAATACTGTCCAGTCATATGGAATACTGTCCAGTCATATGGAATACTGTCCAGTCATATGGAATACTGTCCAGTCATATGGAATACTGTCCAGTCATATGGAATACTGTCCAGTCATATGGAATACTGTCCAGTCATATGGAATACTGTCCAGTCATATGGAATACTGTCCAGTCATATGGAATACTGTCTAGTCATATGGAATACTGTCCAGTCATATGGAATACTGTCCAGTCATATGGAATACTGTCCAGTCATATGGAATACTGTCCAGTCATATGGAATACTGTCCAGTCATATGGAATACTGTCAGTCATATGGAATACTGTCTAGTCATATGGAATACTGTTCAGTCATATGGAATACTGTCCAGTCATATGGAATACTGTCCAGTCATATGGAATACTGTCCAGTCATATGGAATACTGTCCAGTCATATGGAATACTGTCCAGTCATATGGAATACTGTCCAGTCATATGGAATACTGTCCAGTCATATGGAATACTGACCAGTCATATGGAATACTGTCCAGTCATATGGAATACTGTCTAGTCATATGGAATACTGTCCAGTCATATGGAATACTGTCTAGTCATATGGAATACTGTCCAGTCATATGGAATACTGTCCAGTCATATGGAATACTGTCCAGTCATATGGAATACTGTCCAGTCATATGGAATACTGTCCAGTCATATGGAATACTGTCCAGTCATATGGAATACTGTCTAGTCATATGGAATACTGTCCAGTCATATGGAATACTGTCCAGTCATATGGAATACTGTCCAGTCATATGGAATACTGTCTAGTCATATGGAATACTGTCCAGTCATATGGAATACTGTTCAGTCATATGGAATACTGTCTAGTCATATGGAATACTGTCCAGTCATATTGAATACTGTCTAGTCATATGGAATACTGTTCAGTCATATGGAATACTGTCCAGTCATATGGAATACTGTCCAGTCATATGGAATACTGTCCAGTCATATGGAATACTGTCCAGTCATATGGAATACTGTTCAGTCATATGGAATACTGTCTAGTCATATGGAATACTGTCTAGTCATATGGAATACTGTCAGTCATATGGAATACTGTCCAGTCATATGGAATACTGTCCAGTCATATTGAATACTGTCTAGTCATATGGAATACTGTTCAGTCATATGGAATACTGTCTAGTCATATGGAATACTGTCTAGTCATATGGAATACTGTCCAGTCATATGGAATACTGTCCAGTCATATGGAATACTGTCCAGTCATATGGAATACTGTCTAGTCATATGGAATACTGTCTAGTCATATGGAATACTGTCTAGTCATATGGAATACTGTCCAGTCATATGGAATACTGTCCAGTCATATGGAATACTGTCTAGACATATGGAATACTGTTCAGTCATATGGAGTACTGTCCAGTCATATGGAATACTGTTCAGTCATATGGAATACTGTCCAGTCATATGGAATACTGTTCAGTCATATGGAATACTGTCTAGTCATATGGAATACTGTCCAGTCATATGGAATACTGTCCAGTCATATGGAATACTGTTCAGTCATATGGAATACTGTCTAGTCATATGGAATACTGTCCAGTCATATGGAATACTGTCTAGACATATGGAATACTGTCAGTCATATGGAATACTGTCCAGTCATATGGAATACTGTCCAGTCATATTGAATACTGTCTAGTCATATGGAATACTGTTCAGTCATATGGAATACTGTCTAGTCATATGGAATACTGTCCAGTCATATGGAATACTGTCCAGTCATATGGAATACTGTCCAGTCATATGGAATACTGTCCAGTCATATGGAATACTGTCTAGACATATGGAATACTGTCCAGTCATATGGAATACTGTCTAGTCATATGGAATACTGTCCAGTCATATGGAATACTGTCTAGTCATATGGAATACTGTCAGTCATATGGAATACTGTCTAGTCATATGGAATACTGTCAGTCATATGGAATACTGTCCAGTCATATGGAATACTGTCCAGTCATATGGAATACTGTCCAGTCATATAGAATACTGTCCAGTCATATGGAATACTGTCCAGTCATATGGAATACTGTCCAGTCATATGGAATACTGTCCAGTCATATGGAATACTGTCTAGTCATATGGAATACTGTCCAGTCATATGGAATACTGTCTAGTCATATGGAATACTGTCTAGTCATATGGAATACTGTCTAGTCATATGGAATACTGTCCAGTCATATGGAATACTGTCTAGTACATATGGAATACTGTCCAGTCATATGGAATACTGTCCAGTCATATGGAATACTGTCCAGTCATATGGAATACTGTCCAGTCATATGGAATACTGTCTAGTCATATGGAATACTGTTCAGTCATATGGAATACTGTCTAGTCATATGGAATACTGTCCAGTCATATGTGAATACTGTCTAGTCATATGGAATACTGTTCAGTCATATGGAATACTGTCCAGTCATATGGAATACTGTCCAGTCATATTGAATACTGTCCAGTCATATGGAATACTGTCCAGTCATATGGAATACTGTTCAGTCATATGGAATACTGTCCAGTCATATGGAATACTGTCTAGACATATGGAATACTGTCAGTCATATGGAATACTGTCCAGTCATATGGAATACTGTCAGTCATATGGAATACTGTCTAGACATATGGAATACTGTCAGTCATATGGAATACTGTCTAGACATATGGAATACTGTCAGTCATATGGAATACTGTCCAGTCATATGGAATACTGTCCAGTCATATGGAATACTGTCCAGTCATATGGAATACTGTCTAGTCATATGGAATACTGTCTAGTCATATGGAATACTGTCCAGTCATATGGAATACTGTCCAGTCATATGGAGATACTGTCTAGACATATGGAATACTGTCCAGTCATATGGAATACTGTCTAGACATATGGAATACTGTCTAGTCATATGGAATACTGTCTAGACATATGGAATACTGTCCAGTCATATGGAGTACTGTCTAGACATATGGAATACTGTCCAGTCATATGGAATACTGTCAGTCATGTGGAATACTGTCTAGACATATGGAATACTGTCCAGTCATATGGAATACTGTCTAGTCATATGGAATACTGTCCAGTCATAT
>NW_027031545.1:0-3631 GCF_034236695.1 Oncorhynchus nerka
AGGCCATACAGGGTAACAGTACTGTAAACCGGGCCATCCAGGGTAACAGTACTGTAGTGTAAACCAGGTCATACGGGGTAACAGTACTGTAGTGTAAACCAGGTCATACAGGGTAACAGTACTGTAGTGTAAACCAGGTCATACAGGGTAACAGTACTGTAGTGTAAACCAGGTCATACAGGGTAACAGTACTGCAGTGTAAACCACAGGCCATACAGGGTCACAGTACTGTAGTGTAAACCAGGCCATACAGGGTAGCAGTACATCTGGTGTCTCAGTTCTGTAGTGTAAACCGGGCCATACAGGGTAACAGTACTGTAGTGTAAACCAGGCCATACAGGGTAACAGTACTGTAGTGTAAACCAGGCCATACAGGGTAACAGTACTGTAGTGTAAACCAGGCCATACAGGGTAACAGTACTGTAGTGTAAACCACAGGCCATACAGGGTGACAGTACTGTAGTGTAAACCGGGCCATACAGGGTAACAGTACTGTAGTGTAAACCAGGCCATACAGGGTAACAGTACTGTAGTGTAAACCACAGGTCATACAGGGTAACAGTACTGTAGTGTAAACCACAGGTCATACAGGGTAACAGTACTGTAGTGTAAACCACAGGTCATACAGGGTAACAGTACTGTAGTGTAAACCAGGCCATACAGGGTAACAGTACTGTAGTGTAAACCAGGCCATACAGGGTAACAGTACTGTAGTGTAAACCACAGGCCATACAGGGTAACAGTACTGTAGTGTAAACCACAGGCCATACAGGGTAACAGTACTGTAGTGTAAACCAGGCCATACAGGGTAACAGTACTGTAGTGTAAACCACAGGCCATACAGGGTAACAGTACTGTAGTGTAAACCAGGCCATACAGGGTAACAGTACTGTAGTGTAAACCACAGGCCATACAGGGTAACAGTACTGTTGTGTAAACCAGGCCATACCAGGGTAACAAGTACTGTATGTGTAAACCAGGCCATATAGGGTAACAGTACTGTAGTGTAAACCAGGCCATACAGGGTAACAGTACTGTAGTGTAAACCAGGCCATACAGGGTAACAGTACTGTAGTGTAAACCACAGGCCATACAGGGTGACAGTACTGTAGTGTAAACCGGGCCATACAGGGTAACAGTACTGTAGTGTAAACCACAGGTCATACAGGGTAACAGTACTGTAGTGTAAACCAGGCCATACAGGGTAACAGTCAGTCACTTAGTCAGTCACTTAGTCACCCACCCAGTCAGTCAGTCAGTCACTTAGTCACCCAGTCAGTCAGTCAGTCAGTCACTTAGTCAGTCAGTCAGTCAGTCACTCAGTCAGTCACTTAGTCAGTCACTTAGTCACCCAGTCAGTCAGTCATTAGTCACCCAGTCAGTCACTTAGTCACCCAGTCAGTCACTTAGTCACCCAGTCAGTCACTTAGTCACCCAGTCAGTCAGTCAGTCACCCAGTCAGTCAGTCAGTCAGTCACTTAGTCACCCAGTCAGTCACCCAGTCAGTCAGTCACTTAGTCAGTCAGTCACCCAGTAACACAAGCAGATGTGTGTGTTCTTCTCACATGCTGGTCATGCAGCAGCATTGAGGTAGACAGCCCATCAGCATCAGTGATTTTCAATGAAAATACCACATTCAACAAGCACAATACACACAGCCACTCATCCTACAAGGCTGAGGCAGTCAGGCTAAACACACAGCCACTCATCCTACAAGGCTGAGGCAGTCAGGCTAAACACACAGCCACTCATCCTACAAGGCTGAGGCAGTCAGGCTAAACACACAGCCACTCATCCTACAAGGCTGAGGCAGTCAGGCTAAAACACACACCCACTCATCCTACAAGGCTGAGGCAGTCAGGCTAAACACACAGCCACTCATCCTACAAGGCTGAGGCAGTCAGGCTAAACACACAGCCACTCATCCTACAAGGCTGAGGCAGTCAGGCTAGACACACAGCCACTCATCCTACAAGGCTGAAGCAGTCAGGCGAAAACACACAGCCACTCATCCTACAAGGCTGAGGCAGTCAGGCTAAACACACAGCCACTCATCCTACAAGGCTGAGGCAGTCAGGATAAACACACAGCCACTCATCCTACAAGGCTGAGGCAGTCAGGCTAAACACACAGCCACTCATCCTACAAGGCTGAGGCAGTCAGGCTAGACACACAGCCACTCATCCTACAAGGCTGAAGCAGTCAGGCGAAAACACACAGCCACTCATCCTACAAGGCTGAGGCAGTCAGGCTAAACACACAGCACCTCATCCTACAAGGCTGAGGCAGTCAGGCTAAACACACAGCACCTCATCCTACAAGGCTGAGGCAGTCAGGATAAACACACAGCACCTCACCCTACAAGGCTGAGGCAGTCAGGCTAAACACACAGCACCTCATCCAACAAGGCTGAGGCAGTCAGGATAAACACACAGCACCTCAGTCACTTAACATCAACACTTTGTTTCTCCAGATAATTGAAGGTAGACTCTGCAAAGGAACATCATCATACACAGCGGGGTCACTTCCTGCTTAAAGTCACACCGCCGGGTCACTTCCTGCTTAAAGTCAGACTTCAACAACAACACAATTCCTATGTGAGGGGGAATATAAACAAGAGTATCAGTGTTAAGTGCAAAAACTCACTAACCCTGTTTGTTAATACTCAAAGATATTTGTATCACATTGATAAAACATAATCAGAGGGCAACATACCAGAGCATTTTTTAATATATATTTTTTCCTTTATTTAACTAGGCAAGTGAGTTAAGAACAAATTCTTATTTTCAATAACGGCCTAGGAACAGTGGGTTAACTGCCAGAACGACAGATTTGTACCTTGTCAGCTCGGGGGTTTGAACTTGCAACCTTCCAAATCAAATTCCCAAATCAAATTTATTTGTCACATACACATGGTTAGCAGATGTTAATGCGAGTGTAGCGAAATGCTTGTGAAAACGGTTACTAGTCCAACGCTCTAACCACTAGGCTACCCTCCCGCCATCATGATGTCATGATATTATAACAATGCATATTCATGACTGATCAGAACATTATTGGCATAAAATAAGCATTAGAAACATTCTCCACATGTGTTGCACACAGAATGTGGACACGCTGTCTACTTGACCAGGAAGCACATGTGTTGCACACAGAATGTGGACACGCTGTCTACTTGACCAGGAAGCACATGTGTTGCACACAGAATGTGGACACGCTGTCTACTTGACCAGGAAGCACATGTGTTGCACACAGAATGTGGACACGCTGTCTACTTGACCAGGAAGGACATGTGTTGCACACAGAATGTGGACACGCTGTCTACTTGACCAGGCAGGACATGTGTTGCACACAGAATGTGGACACGCTGTCTACTTGACCAGGAAGGACATGTGTTGCACACAGAATGTGGACACGCTGTCTACTTGACCAGGCAGGACATGTGTTCCACACAGAATGTGGACACGCTGTCGATTTAACCAGGCAGGACATGCGTTCCAGGAAACCATGTCAATGCATGGCCTTTAAAAACGGACTCAGCGATGATCTTCAAGTGGTGTTGGAGGCCTCACCTCTCACTTTGAACAAAACGATGTGTCACAGACCAGCTGTACCTCACTGCTAAAGCTTG
>NW_027031546.1:0-3631 GCF_034236695.1 Oncorhynchus nerka
GATGTTTTACGATTCAGACATCCAGTCTCTCCCTCTCTAAATGGTTCAACCCAAACCAACGCCACAACCCTTGATGCCTACCTAGGTATCAGCTGATCGTTTTAGCATCTTTCCTGACTATCCTGGCAACTCTCAAATTACTGTTACAAATGTATTTTGTAATTTATATCAACTTCTGAAAAGTTACTCAAAACCTCTCCGTTATCCCCAGTCCCTGGCGACAAAAGTGCCTCGCTAGTGACGTCATTATCAAGCGCTCAACCTGCCAATTCGCAGCGACTTCAAATGAATTGTAAATAATTCTTGTTCGATTAACCAAACCTAATTTATCACATCTGTTCAAATCCTGAATTATAATTTACCACCCCAACCAACATCTCTAAATTCGCTAATTTTATAAAAACCTTTCGATGGGCATAAATCGTAATTGCCTCTTTGTTATCATTTAGAATCCATTTTGCTCTAAGTAACTGTCTCGTCTTTGACTTAGTATTTTAATTACTCTATTCCCAACCACGTTATTCACTTGTCAAATTAAAACTATACATTTATTTAAATACGACTCCCATCTCCATACATTATTCCCCCAGATCATTATGGGCAAAATAGCGTATTACCTCAATTGTCTCGCCATTATTTTTAATGCCTTCTTTTTTTTAACAAAACGTATTCAATCTAAAACACATAATAAACGTTCAGTTATATTTAGACAACCACTGGCGACCGTATTTTTCCGGCAAAACATGCAAATAGGTGAATTTCACTCCAATATCAGTTTTAGTTAACCGCCTCGGCTGGGAACCGAACCGTGGATTGCCGTTGGTAAAACTGCTGCGCTGACCACTCTATACCACCAGTGCTATGAAATTGACTGAGACTCTCTGCAAATATACCCATTTTTACAGTTATCTTTATTTGTTACTCCGACATCTAGACAACAGAAAATAGCCCAAATTTAAACGCCCCAAATTTTCCCTCAGTTAGAATTCTCGTTAATCTCGCTCCCTTTGTATCTGAACCTTCTCTTTCTTTACTCGATTGTCGCCTCTGACTTCCCACAGTTAAATTACAACCTGTTGATTTGATTTTTTGGGGAGTGTTACACTCGTGGCGAAATGCCCAATTTTGTTACAATTAAAACATCTTGTATTTTTCTTTTGACTCACCTTATTCATTTTCTCGACTTTATTTCCTTCTCTAACTCCATTATACCTCTCTCGGCTTCAGCGGGATCCACATACTTGGGTGGTAATTTCACAGGTTGCTCCAGCAGCCGTATTCTTATAATCACCAATTGTCGACTGGATTATCTGCATTGTTGGTATAATCGAGGAAGATATAGTTTGTTACCCTCACGCCCACCCAATTGGTTAACTTCTCTATCTGCGGGAGCGGTGGGTAGTGCCTCTCGTACCTTGTTAGATTTAATCTCTTTTTAAGTAGCGTCCCATTCTCTTTTTGCTTCGAAAGCCAAACTCCGGCTGTGTATAACCCCTGTTTATTCTGCTTTTTCACATTATTACCACATTCATATGTATCTTTTATAAGGGATTCCAGCTTCTCTACATTTAGACGGCCATCAAAATCGTATTTTTTTTCCATCTTAGACCGAAATCGATGTTTCTCCTGTCTCTCTGTTCCATGTAACGCTCGTCTCCCGTTAGTTCTGGGGCTTCTTTCGAGGCATTTCTCCCCATTCT
This sequence comes from Oncorhynchus nerka, assembly GCF_034236695.1. Lineage (NCBI taxonomy): Eukaryota > Metazoa > Chordata > Actinopteri > Salmoniformes > Salmonidae > Oncorhynchus > Oncorhynchus nerka. The sequence goes on from NW_027031546.1 coordinate 1,701, forward strand.
TAATCCTTACCGTTACTAGTAGCTATGGTCTTTAATCACTTATCTATGCCTTTCTATATTTAATTTTTAAATTCTTTATGTGTGGCTTTCTACGAATTAGCAATTTACCGTTACTTAATTACTTAGTTTTTCTGTCTGGCTATGTGTGTCTTTATTTGGATATTTCAGTAGTGTTGATAATGGGATATGATAAAGGGTGAGTCGGTCAAGGATCGATGCAGACAAGGTGGTAGATTGTACGACAAGCGACAGGTTTATTTCAAAGTGGAGATATCTGGTACAGCGTATATACGGGCCCCTCTGTTAGCTCATCAGAGACTAGCAAAAAAGACACTAGCTAACAATGGGTACAAGCTTCATATACAGAACAGAAAGTAGGTTGATATCTAGGAAATCGGATCTTCGGATTGGATCAGGCTGGGGTGTAGTCATCCGGCATTGGCTCTGTTGTCTGTCCGTCATCGTAGAATCCTGCCATGCCTGTTCTTGGTCGTCACACCCCGTTCAGCTGAAAAGGAGATCTGGTGTGTGCGCTATCTTCAGTCACACAATGTTCGGCTGGGAGGGAGATTATGTGTGTGTGTTAGTTTGTCTCTAAGTCTAGGCTTTCTGCCAATCTGTGGGTGTCTTATCTGGGTGTCCTCGGCAGCTATGTGTGTACTGTATGTGCGTCGTCCCTGTCTTCTGGGGTCAGTGTGTAAGAGCGTATGCGTCCCTATCTTCAGGGGAGTTGTGGCCGAACTGCCGGCTAGCACCTGTGGCTAGGAGTATCCTGTTGTGACAGTGTTCTGGATGATTACAGTGAGTGTGTGTGTGTGAGAGATATCCTGTATGGGGCCCAACCTCTTTTACTATGTGTCTCAGCTATAGTAGTGTAATGTCACCTACATAGGAATTAGCAGTAATGTAATGTCACCTACATAGGAATTAGCAGTCCTCTACAGTAGTATTAGTTCAATAGGAACGATGATCAATATTTTTACAAGATTACCGTCCTATTTCCCAGTACCTTATTTAATATCCCGTCTTAATCTCGGGCGGGTGTGTTTCTCATGAATAAGTTTAGCTCTTTTATGGAAATCTTACCAATAGCTTTGACTTTTGAATCAGATATTAGGTCTAACCTTACAACTATAAGCCCAGGGTTTGTAAAGCCCTAGTTAAAATCTTATTTTCCGGTTGTGTCAGTAAAGAACGCTAATAATCGTTATCTCACGCCACTAATTGTTAGACTCCCCTCTCGCATGGAACTATCCTGTCTATAGATATGGCTTTTATCTCATTTCTTTAGATTTAAGATTCCCTCTCCTCCTTATTTGGATATTTTCCGTAGTATTAGTTGAATCGGAACGGTGATCAATACTGCCACTATTTAAATGACCAATCCAGTTATCTTGCGCATTCTTGCCGTCTCTCTACACCCAGTATTTGTACAAGATCACTGTCCTATCTCCCAGTACCTATCCCTTCTTAATCTCGGGCGAATGTACCTCTCGTGATTAAGTTTAGTTTATTTACGGTAGTGCACATTACCACAGGTTATTTTCGAACCTGCTTCCGTGTATATCGGTTCTACAAAACCCATTGTATGATGATCATACACCCCTGTGGGGATAGCAAAGCTCTCACTATTGATGAATTCTCAGAACATCAACTAAAGAACTCAAATCCCCCCAAAATCAAGAATAAAGGCTACTTTACCTGGCTGCCGGCTGGGAAAAGCACTGTTCGTTTGAATATAGTCACCCTCTCTGTCCTCTGTGATAATACGCCGGCCTGTTTCAATTTTAACCTCAATTCAGAGGTCAGGTCTTTAGTAAAACGAGTCAAAAACGAGTCCGTGCACGATTTTCAGCGTACTACTTCCAGATACCAGAGGGACATTTAGATCCGACTCAAGGACCAAATTGTTAATGGAATTTCTAAATTCC
>NW_027031547.1:0-3634 GCF_034236695.1 Oncorhynchus nerka
TCTCTTGACTCTGGTCCTGCTGATCACATCTCTCCTGTCTTGTGACTCTGGTCCTGCTGAGTCCACTTCTCTCCTGTCTTGTGATTCTGGTCCTGCTGATCACATCTCTCCTGTCTTGTGACTCTGGACCTGCTGATCACGACCTCTCCTGTCTTGTGACTCTGGTCCTGCCTGATCACATCTCTCCTGCCTTGTGACTCTGGTCCTGCACGAGTCACATCTCTCCTGTCTTGTGACTCTGGTCCTGCTGATCACATCTCTCCTGTCTTGTGACTCTGGTCCTGCTGATCACATCTCTCCTGTCTTGTGACTCTGGTCCTGCTGATCACATCTCTCCTGTCTTGTGACTCTGGTCCTGCTGATCACATCTCTCCTGTCTTGTGATTCTGGTCCTGCTGATCACATCTCTCCTGTCTTGTGACTCTGGTCCTGCTGATCACATCTCTCCTGTCTTGTGACTCTGGTCCTGCTGATCACATCTCTCCTGTCTTGTGACTCTGGTCCTGCTGATCACACTCTCCTGTCTTGTGATTCTGGTCCTGCTGATCACATCTCTCCTGTCTTGTGACTCTGGTCCTGCTGATCACATCTCTCCTGTCTTGTGATTCTGGTCCTGCTGATCACATCTCTCCTGTCTTGTGACTCTGGACCTGCTGATCACATCTCTCCTGTCTTGTGACTCTGGTCCTGCTGATCACATCTCTCCTGTCTTGTGACTCTGGTCCTGCTGATCACATCTCTCCTGTCTTGTGACTCTGGTCCTGCTGATCACATCTCTCCTGTCTCGTGACTCTGGTCCTGCTGATCACATCTCTCCTGTCTTGTGACTCTGGTCCTGCTGATCACATCTCTCCTGTCTTGTGACTCTGGTCCTGCTGATCACATCTCTCCTGTCTTGTGATTCTGGTCCTGCTGATCACATCTCTCCTGTCTTGTGACTCTGGTCCTGCTGATCACATCTCTCCTGTCTTGTGACTCTGGTCCTGCTGATCACATCTCTCCTGTCTCTGTGACTCTGGTCCTGCTGATCACATCTCTCCTGTCTTGTGACTCTGGTCCTGCTGATCACATCTCTCCTGTCTTGTGACTCTGGTCCTGCTGATCACATCTCTCCTGTCTTGTGACTCTGGTCCTGCTGATCACATCTCTCCTGTCTTGTGACTCTGGTCCTGCTGATCACATCTCTCCTGTCTTGTGACTCTGGTCCTGCTGATCACATCTCTCCTGTCTTGTGACTCTGGTCCTGCTGATCACATCTCTCCTGTCTTGTGATTCTGGTCCTGCTGATCACATCTCTCCTGTCTTGTGATTCTGGTCCTGCTGATCACATCTCTCCTGTCTTGTGACTCTGGTCCTGCTGATCACATCTCTCCTGTCTTGTGACTCTGGTCCTGCTGATCACATCTCTCCTGTCTTGTGACTCTGGTCCTGCTGATCACATCTCGCCTGTCTCTGTGACTCTGGTCCTGCTGATCACATCTCTCCTGTCTTGTGATTCTGGTCCTGCTGATCACATCTCTCCTGTCTCTGTGACTCTGGTCCTGCTGATCACATCTCTCCTCTCTGTGACTCTGGTCCTGCTGATCACATCTCTCCTGTCTTGTGATTCTGGTCCTGCTGATCACATCTCTCCTGTCTTGTGATTCTGGTCCTGCTGATCACATCTCTCCTGTCTTGTGACTCTGGTCCTGCTGATCACATCTCTCCTGTCTTGTGACTCTGGTCCTGCTGATCACATCTCTCCTGTCTTGTGACTCTGGTCCTGCTGATCACATCTCTCCTGTCTCTGTGACTCTGGTCCTGCTGATCACATCTCTCCTGTCTTGTGACTCTGGTCCTGCTGATCACATCTCTCCTGTCTTGTGACTCTGGTCCTGCTGATCACATCTCTCCTGTCTTGTGACTCTGGTCCTGCTGATCACATCTCTCCTGTCTTGTGATTCTGGTCCTGCTGATCACATCTCTCCTGTCTTGTGACTCTGGTCCTGCTGATCACATCTCTCCTGTCTTGTGACTCTGGTCCTGCTGATCACATCTCTCCTGTCTCTGTGACTCTGGTCCTGCTGATCACATCTCTCCTGTCTTGTGATTCTGGTCCTGCTGATCACATCTCTCCTGTCTTGTGATTCTGGTCCTGCTGATCACATCTCTCCTGTCTTGTGATTCTGGTCCTGCTGATCACATCTCTCCTGTCTTGTGACTCTGGTCCTGCTGATCACATCTCTCCTGTCTTGTGACTCTGGTCCTGCTGATCACATCTCTCCTGTCTCTTGACTCTGGTCCTGCTGATCACATCTCTCCTGTCTTGTGACTCTGGTCCTGCTGATCACATCTCTCCTGTCTCTGTGACTCTGGTCCTGCTGATCACATCTCTCCTGTCTTGTGACTCTGGTCCTGCTGATCACATCTCTCCTGTCTTGTGACTCTGGTCCTGCTGATCACATCTCTCCTGTCTTGTGATTCTGGTCCTGCTGATCACATCTCGCCTGTCTCTTGACTCTGGTCCTGCTGATCACATCTCTCCTGTCTTGTGACTCTGGTCCTGCTGATCACATCTCTCCTGTCTCTTGACTCTGGTCCTGCTGATCACATCTCTCCTGTCTTGTGACTCTGGTCCTGCTGATCACATCTCTCCTGTCTTGTGACTCTGGTCCTGCTGATCACATCTCTCCTGTCTTGTGATTCTGGTCCTGCTGATCACATCTCTCCTGTCTTGTGACTCTGGTCCTGCTGATCACATCTCTCCTGTCTTGTGACTCTGGACCTGCTGATCACATCTCTCCTGTCTTGTGACTCTGGTCCTGCTGATCACATCTCTCCTGTCTTGTGACTCTGGTCCTGCTGATCACATCTCTCCTGTCTTGTGATTCTGGTCCTGCTGATCACATCTCTCCTGTCTCTGTGACTCTGGTCCTGCTGATCACATCTCTCCTGTCTTGTGACTCTGGTCCTGCTGATCACATCTCTCCTGTCTTGTGACTCTGGTCCTGCTGATCACATCTCTCCTGTCTTGTGACTCTGGTCCTGCTGATCACATCTCTCCTGTCTTGTGACTCTGGTCCTGCTGATCACATCTCTCCTGTCTTGTGACTCTGGTCCTGCTGATCACATCTCTCCTGTCTCTTGACTCTGGTCCTGCTGATCACATCTCTCCTGTCTTGTGACTCTGGTCCTGCTGATCACATCTCTCCTGTCTTGTGATTCTGGTCCTGCTGATCACATCTCTCCTGTCTTGTGACTCTGGTCCTGCTGATCACATCTCTCCTGTCTCTGTGACTCTGGTCCTGCTGATCACATCTCTCCTGTCTTGTGACTCTGGTCCTGCTGATCACATCTCTCCTGTCTTGTGATTCTGGTCCTGCTGATCACATCTCTCCTGTCTTGTGACTCTGGTCCTGCTGATCACATCTCTCCTGTCTTGTGACTCTGGTCCTGCTGATCACATCTCTCCTGTCTTGTGACTCTGGTCCTGCTGATCACATCTCTCCTGTCTTGTGACTCTGGTCCTGCTGATCACATCTCTCCTGTCTTGTGACTCTGGTCCTGCTGATCACATCTCTCCTGTCTTGTGACTCTGGTCCTGCTGATCACATCTCTCCTGTCTCTGTGACTCTGGTCCTGCTGATCACATCTC
>NW_027031548.1:0-3635 GCF_034236695.1 Oncorhynchus nerka
CCTATGGGACTCCCAATCGCGCCGGTTGTGCACTCTCTATGGGACTTCCGCAATCACGGCCGGCCAGGTGCGCCTCCCTATGGGACTCCCAATCACGGCCGGTTGTGCGCCTTCATGGGACTCCCCATACGGCCGGTTGTGCACTCTCCCTATGGGACTCCCAATCACGGCCGGTTGTGCACCTCCCTATGGGACTCCCAATCACGGCCGGTTGTGCACCTCCCTATGGGACTCCCAATCACGGCCGGTTGTGCACCTCCCTAAGACCTCCCAATCACGCTGCTCGGTTGTGCACCTCCCTATGGGACTCCTCAATCACGGCCGGTTGTGCACCTCCCTATGGGACTCCCAATCACGGCCGGTTGTGCACCTCCCTATGGGACTCCCAATCACGGCCGGTTGTGCGTCCTCCCATGGGACTCCCAATCACGGCCGGTTGTGCACCTCCCTATGGGACTCCTCAATCACGGCCGGCTGTGCACCTCCCTATGGGACTCCCAATCACGGCCGTGTTGTGCACCTCCCTATGGGATCTCCCAATCACGGCCGGTTGTGCACCTCCCTATGGGACTCCCAATCACGGCCGGTTGTGCAACCTCCCTATGGGACTTTCAATCACGGCCGGTTGTGCATCCTCCCTATGGGACTTCCCAATCACGGCCGGTTGTGCACCTCCCTATGGGACTCCCAATCACGGCCGGTTGTGCACCTCTCTATGGGACTCCCAATCACGGCCGGCTGTGCAATCCTCCCTATGGGACTCCCAATCACGGCCGGTTGTGCACCTCCCTATGGGACTCCCAATCACGGCCGGTTGTGCACTCCCATGGGACTCCCAATCACGGCCGGTTGTGCACCTCCCTATGGGACTCCCAATCACGGCCGGTTGTGCACCTCCCTATGGGACTCCCAATCACGGCCGGTTGTGCACCTCCCTATGGGACTCCCAATCACGGCCGGTTGTGCACCTCCCTATGGGACTCCCAATCACGGCCGGTTGTGCACCTCCCTATGGGACTCCCAATCACGGCCGGTTGTGCACCTCCCTATGGGACTCCCAATCACGGCCGGTTGCACCTCCTATGGGACTCCCACCGCGGGTGCCTCCTATGGGACTCCCAATCACGGCCGGTTGTGCACCTCCCTATGGGACTCCCAATCACGGCCGGTTGTGCACCTCCCTATGGGACTCCCAATCACGGCCGGTTGTGCACCTCCCTATGGGACTCCCAATCACGGCCGGTTGTGCACTCTCCCTATGGGACTCCCAATCACGGCCGGTTGTGCACCTCCCTATGGGACTCCCAATCACGGCCGGTTGTGCACCTCCCTATGGGACTCCCAATCACGGCCGGGCTGTGCACCTCCCTATGGGACTCCCAATCACGGCCGGTTGTGCACCTCCCTATGGGACTCCCAATCACGGCCGGTTGTGCACCTCCCTATGGGACTCCCAATCACGGCCGGTTGTGCACCTCCCTATGGGACTCCCAATCACGGCCGGTTGTGCACCTCCCTATGGGACTCCCAATCACGGCCGGTTGTGCACCTCCCTATGGGACTCCCAATCACGGCCGGTTGTGCACCTCCCTATGGGACTCCCAATCACGGCCGGTTGTGCACCTCCCTATGGGACTCCCAATCACGGCCGGTTGTGCACCTCCCTATGGGACTCCCAATCACGGCCGGTTGTGCATCCTCCCTATGGGACTCCCAATCACGGCCGGTTGTGCACCTCCCTATGGGACTCCCAATCACGGCCGGTTGTGCACCTCCCTATGGGACTCCCAATCACGGCCGGTTGTGCACCTCCCTATGGGACTCCCAATCACGGCCGGTTGTGCACCTCCCTATGGGACTCCCAATCACGGCCGGTTGTGCACCTCCCTATGGGACTCCCAATCACGGCCGGTTGTGCACCTCCCTATGGGACTCCCAATCACGGCCGGTTGTGCACCTCCCTATGGGACTCCCAATCACGGCCGGTTGTGCACCTCCTATGGGACTCCCAATCACGGCCGGTTGTGCACCTCCCTATGGGACTCCCAATCACGGCCGGTTGTGCACCTCCCATGGGACTCCCAATCACGGCCGGTTGTGCACCTCCCTATGGGACTCCCAATCACGGCCGGTTGTGCACCTCCCTATGGGACTCCCAATCACGGCCGGTTGTGCACCTCCCTATGGGACTCCCAATCACGGCCGGTTGTGCACTACCCCTCCCATGGGACTCCCAATCACGGCCGGCTGTGCACCTCCCTATGGGACTCCCAATCACGGCCGGTTGTGCACCTCCCTATGGGACTCCCAATCACGGCCGGTTGTGCACCTCCCTATGGGACTCCCAATCACGGCCGGTTGTGCACCTCCCTATGGGACTCCCAATCACGGCCGGTTGTGCACCTCCCTATGGGACTCCCAATCACGGCCGGTTGTGCACCTCCCTATGGGACTCCCAATCACGGCCGGTTGTGCACCTCCCTATGGGACTCCCAATCACGGCCGGTTGTGCACCTCCCTATGGGACTCCCAATCACGGCCGGTTGTGCACCTCCCTATGGGACTCCCAATCACGGCCGGTTGTGCACCTCCCTATGGGACTCCCAATCACGGCCGGTTGTGCACCTCCCTATGGGACTCCCAATCACGGCCGGTTGTGCACCTCCCTATGGGACTCCCAATCACGGCCGGTTGTGCACTCTCCCTATGGGACTCCCAATCACGGCCGGTTGTGCACCTCCCTATGGGACTCCCAATCACGGCCGGTTGTGCACCTCCCTATGGGACTCCCAATCACGGCCGGTTGTGCACCTCCCTATGGGACTCCCAATCACGGCCGGTTGTGCACCTCCCTATGGGACTCCCAATCACGGCCGGTTGTGCACCTCCCTATGGGACTCCCAATCACGGCCGGTTGTGCACCTCCCTATGGGACTCCCAATCACGGCCGGTTGTGCACCTCCCTATGGGACTCCCAATCACGGCCGGTTGTGCACCTCCCTATGGGACTCCCAATCACGGCCGGTTGTGCACCTCCCTATGGGACTCCCAATCACGGCCGGTTGTGCACCTCCCTATGGGACTCCCAATCACGGCCGGTTGTGCACCTCCCTATGGGACTCCCAATCACGGCCGGTTGTGCACCTCCCTATGGGACTCCCAATCACGGCCGGTTGTGCACCTCCCTATGGGACTCCCAATCACGGCCGGTTGTGCACCTCCCTATGGGACTCCCAATCACGGCCGGTTGTGCACCTCCCTATGGGACTCCCAATCACGGCCGGTTGTGCACCTCCCTATGGGACTCCCAATCACGGCCGGTTGTGCACCTCCCTATGGGACTCCCAATCACGGCCGGTTGTGCACCTCCCTATGGGACTCCCAATCACGGCCGGTTGTGCACCTCCCTATGGGACTCCCAATCACGGCCGGTTGTGCACCTCCCTATGGGACTCCCAATCACGGCCGGTTGTGCACCTCCCTATGGGACTCCCAATCACGGCCGGTTGTGCACCTCCCTATGGGACTCCCAATCACGGCCGGTTGTGCACCTCCCTATGGGACTCCCAATCACGGCCGGTTGTGCACCTCCCTATGGGACTCCCAATCACGGCCGGTTGTGCACCTCCCTATGG
>NW_027031549.1:0-3636 GCF_034236695.1 Oncorhynchus nerka
GAGAGGCTATATACAGTAGAGAGGCTATATACAGAGAGGCTATATACAGTAGAGGAAGCTATATACAGGTAGAGAGGCTATATACAGTAGAGAGGCTATATACAGTAGAGAGGCTATATACAGTAGAGGGCTATATACAGTAGAGAGGCTATATACAGTAGAGAGGCTATATACAGTAGAGAGGCTATATACAGTAGAGAGGCTATATACAGTAGAGAGGCTATATACAGTAGAGAGGCTATATACAGTAGAGAGGCTATATACAGTAGAGAGGCTATATAAAGTAGAGAGGCTATATACAGTAGAGGGCTCTATACAGTAGAGAGGCTATATACTAGTAGAGAGGCTATATACAGGAGAGAGGCTATATACAGTAGAGGCTATATACAGTAGAGAGGCTATATAGGAAGAGAGGCTATATACAGTAGAGAGGCTATATACAGTAGAGAGGCTATATACAATAGAGAGGCTATATACAGTAGAGGCTATATACAGTGAGGAGGCTATATACAGTAGAGAGGCTATCATACAGTAGAGAGGCTATATACAGTAGAGAGGCTATATACAGTTAGAGGCTATATACAGATAGAGAGGCTATATACAGTAGAGAGCTATATACAGTAGAGAGGCTATATACAGTAGAGAGGCTATATACAGTAGAGAGGCTATATACAGTAGAGAGGCTATATACAGTAGAGAGGCTATATACAGTAGAGAGGCTATATACAGTAGAGAGGCTATATACAGTAGAGAGGCTATATACAGTAGAGAGGCTATATACAGTAGAGAGGCTATATACAGTAGAGAGGCTATATACAGTAGAGAGGCTATATACAGTAGAGAGGCTATATACAGTAGAGAGGCTATATACAGTAGAGAGGCTATATACAGTAGAGAGGCTATATACAGTAGAGAGGCTATATACAGTAGAGAGGCTATATACAGTAGAGGCTATATACAGTAGAGGCTATATACAGTAGAGAGGCTCTATACAGTAGAGAGGCTATATACAGTAGAGAGGCTATATACAGTAGAGAGGCTATATACAGTAGAGAGGCTATATACAGTAGAGAGGCTATATACAGTAGAGAGGCTATATACAGTAGAGAGGCTATATACAGTAGAGAGCTATATACAGTAGAGAGGCTATATACAGTAAGAGAGGCTATATACAGTAGAGAGGCTATATACAGTAGAGAGGCTATATACAGTAGAGGCTATATACAGTAGGAGGCTATATACAGTAGAGAGGCTATATACAGTAGAGAGGCTATATACAGTAGAGAAGGCTATATACAGTAGAGAGGCTATATACAGTAGAGAGGCTATATACAGTAGAGAGGCTATATACAGTAGAGAGGCTATATACAGTAGAGAGGCTATATACAGTAGAGGGCTATATACAGTAGAGAGGCTATATACAGTAGAGAGGCTATATACAGTAGAGAGGCTATATACAGTAGAGAGGCTCTATACAGTAGAGAGGCTATATACAGTAGAGAGCTATATACAGTAGAGAGGTTATATACAGTAGAGAGGCTTTATACAGTAGAGCTATATACAGTAGAGAAGGCTATATACAGTAGAGGCTATACAGTAGAGAAGGTTATATATACAGTAGAGGCTATATACAGTAGAGAAGGCTATATACAGTAGAAGGAGCTATACAGTAGAGAGCTATATACAGTAGAGGAGACTATTTACAGTAGGCTATATACAGTAGAGGCTATATACAGTAGAGCTATATACAGTAGAGGAGGCTATATACAGTAGAAGGCTATATACAGTAGAGGCTATATACAGTAGAGAGGTTATATACAGTAGGCTATATACAGTAGAGGCTATATACAGTAGTGAGGCTATATACAGTAGAGAGGCTATATACAGTAGAGGCTATATACAGTAGAGAGGCTATATACAGTAGAAACTTTATACAGTAGAGGCTATATACAGTAGAGAGGCTATATACAGTAGAGGCTATATACAGTAGCGAGGTTATATACAGTAGAGGGCTATATACAGTAGAAGGCTATATACAGTAGAGGCTATATACAGTAGAGGGCTATATACAGTAGAGAGGCTATATATACAGTAGAGAGCTATATACAGTAGAGGGCTATATACAGTAGAGAGGCTATATACAGTAGAGGGCTATATACAGTAGCTATATACAGTAAGGCTATATACAGTAGAATAGCTATGTTACAGTAGAGGCTATATACAAGCGAGGCTATATACAGTAGAGAGCTCTATACAGTAGAGAGGCTATATACAGTAGAGGCTATATACAGTAGAGCTATATACAGTAGAGAGGCTATATACAGTAGAGGGCTATATACAGTAGAGGAAGTATATACAGTAAGAGAGAGCTTACATACAGTAGAGAGGCTATATACAGTAGAAGGCTCTATACAGTAGAGCTATATACAGTGAAATTTATATACAGTAGAGAAGGCTCTATGCAGTAGAGAGGCTATATACAAGTAAGAGAGGCTATATACAGTAGAGGTTATATACAGTAGAGGCTATATACAGTAGAGGCTATATACAGTAGAGAGGCTCTATACAGTAGAGAAGGCTATATACAGTAGAGAGGCTATATACAGTAGAGAGGCTCTATACAGTAGAGGCTATATACAGTAGAGAGGCTATATACAATGCAGAAGAGGTTATATACAGTAGAGGCTATATACAGTAGGGCTATATACAGTAGAGAGGCTATATACAGTAGAGAGGTTATATACAGTAGAGGCTCTATATACAGTAGAGGCTATATACAGTAGAGAGGCTCTATACAGTAGAGGAAAGCTATATACAGTAGAGCTATATACAGTAGAGGGCTATATACAGTAGAGGAAGGCTCTATACAGTAGAGAGGCTATATACTGAGAGGCTGATAGAGGGCTATATACAGTAGAGGCTATATACAGTAGAGAGGCTATATACAGTAGAGAGACTATAACCAGTAGAGAGGCTATATACAGTAGAGCTCTATACAGTAGAAGGAGTTATATACAGTAGAGAGGCTATATACAGTAGAGGGAGCTATACAGTAGAGAGGCTATATACAGTAGAGAGGCTCTATACAGTAGAGAGGTTATATACAGTAGAGAGGCTATATACAGTAGAGGCTATATACAGTAGAGGAGTTATATACAGTAGAAACTCTATACAGTAGAGAAGGCTATACAGTAGAAGGCTCACTTATACAGTAGAGAGGCTATATACGGTAGAGGCTCTATACAGTAGAGAGAGCTATATACAGTAGAGAGGCTATAAACAATGTGAGGGCTATATACAGTAGAGAGGCTATATACAGTAGAGGCTCTATATACAGTAGAGGCTATATACAGTAGAGGGGAGTAGAGGTTATATACAGTTAGAGGCTATATACAGTAGAGAGAGGCTATATACAGTAGAGAGGCTATATACAGTAGTGGTTTATATACAGTAGTTATATACAGAGGCTATATACAGTAGAGAGGCTATATACAGTAGAGAGGCTATATACAGTAGAGGCTATATACAGTAGAAGGCTATATACAGTAGAGGCTATATACAGTAGAGAGGCTACTATAACAGTAGAGAGGCTATATACAGTAGAGGAGGCTATACAGTAGAGAGGCTCTATACAGT
>NW_027031550.1:0-3639 GCF_034236695.1 Oncorhynchus nerka
ACCGCTAGATAGACCACACTACCACCTCTAGATAGACCACCTCTAGATAGACCACCTCTAGATAGACCACCTCTAGATAGACCACACTACCACCTCTAGATAGACCACCTCTAGATAGACCACCTCTAGATAGACCACCGTAGATAGACCACCTCTAGATAGACCACCTCTAGATAGACCACCTCTAGATAGACCACACTACCACCTCTAGATAGACCACCTCTAGATAGACCACACTACCACCTCTAGATAGACCACCTCTAGATAGACCACCTCTAGATAGACCACACTACCACCTGTAGATAGACCACCTCTAGATAGACCACACTACCACCTCTAGATAGACCACCTCTAGAATGACCACCTGTAGATAGACCACCGCTAGATAGACCACCTCTAGAATGACCACCGCTAGATAGACCACCGCTTGATAGACCACCTCTAGATAGACTACCGCTAGATAGACCACCTCTAGATAGACTACCGCTAGATAGACCACCTCTAGATAGACCACCGCTAGATAGACCACCTGTAGATAGACTACCTCTAGATAGACTACCGCTAGATAGACCACCGCTAGATAGACCACACTACCACCGCTAGATAGACCACCTCTAGATAGACCACCTCTAGATAGACCACCTCTAGATAGACCACACTTCCACCTCTAGATAGACCACCTCTAGATAGACCACCTCTAGATAGACCACACTACCACCTCTAGATAGACCACCTCTAGATAGACCACACTTCCACCTCTAGATAGACCACACTACCACCTCTAGATAGACCACCTCTAGATAGACCACCTCTAGATAGACCACCTCTAGATAGACCACACTTCCACCTCTAGATAGACCACCTCTAGATAGACCACACTACCACCTCTAGATAGACCACCTCTAGATAGACCACACTACCACCTCTAGATAGACCACCTCTAGATAGACCACACTACCACCTCTAGATAGACCGCCTCTAGATAGACCACACTACCACCTCTAGATAGACCGCCTCTAGATGAACCACACTACCACCTCTAGATAGACCGCCTCTAGATAGACCACACTACCACCTCTAGATAGACTAGCCTCTAGATAGACCACACTACCACCTCTAGATAGACCACCTCTAGATTGACCACACTACCACCTCTAGATGAATACCTCTAGATAGACCATCTCTAGATAGACCACCTCTAGATAGACCACACTACCACCTCTAGATAGACCACCTCTAGAATGACCACACTACCACCTCTAGATAGACCACCTCTAGAATGACCACACTACCACCTCTAGATAGACCGCCTCTAGATAGACCACACTACCACCTCTAGATAGACCCTCACCCCAGATAGACCACACTACCACCTCTAGATAGACCACCTCTAGATAGACCACCTCTAGAATGACCACACTACCACCTCTAGATAGACCGCCGCTAGATAGACCACACTACCACCTCTAGATAGACCGCCTCTAGATAGACCGCCGCTAGATAGACCGCCTCTAGATAGACCGCCGCTAGATAATCGCCTCTAGATAACCGCCTCTAGATAGACCGCCTCTAGATAGACCGCCTCTAGATAGACGCCTCTAGATAGACCACCTCTAGATAGACCACCTGTAGATGAAGACCACCTGTAGATAGACCACACTACCACCTCTAGATAGACCACCTCTAGATGAGACCACACTACCACCTCTAGATAGACCACCTCTAGATAGACCACCTCTAGAATGACCACACTACCTCTAGATAGACCGCCTCTAGATAGACCACACTACCACCTCTAGATAGACCACCTCTAGATAGACCACACTGCCACCTCTAGATAGACCACCTCTAGATAGATCACCTCTAGATAGACCACCTCTAGATAGACCCACTACCACCTCTAGATAGACCACCTCTAGATAGACCACCTCTAGATAGACCACACCACCTCTAGATAGACCACCTCTAGATAGACCACCTGTAGATAGACCACACACTACCACCTCTAGATAGACCACCTTTAGATAGACCACACTGCCACCTCTAGATAGACCACCTCTAGATAGACCCACTGCCACCTCTAGACAGACCACCTCTAGATAGACCACACTACCTCTAGATAGACCACTACGCCTCTAGATAGACCACCTTCTAGATAGACCACACTGCCACCTCTAGATAGAACCCTCTAGATAGACCACCTGTAGATAGAACACCTCTAGATAGAGCACCTCTAGATAGAACACCTCTAGATAGACCACACTACCACCTCTAGATAGACCCACTACCACCTCTAGATAGACCACCTCTAGATAGACCACACTACCACCTCTAGATAGACCACAGATAGACCACCTCTAGATAGACCACCTCGAGATAGACACCTCGAGATAGACCACCTCTAGATAGACCACCTCAGATAGACCACCTCTAGATAGACAACACTACCACCTCTAGATAGACCACCTCTAGATAGACCACACTACCACCTCTAGATAGACCACCCTAGATAGACCACCTCTAGATAGACCACCTCTAGATAGACCACACTAGACCACCTCTAGATAGACCACCTCTAGATAGACCACCCTCTAGATAGACCCTCTAGATAGACCACACTACCTCTAGATAGACCACCTCTAGAAGACCACCTACCACCTCTAGAAGACCACTCTCTCTAGATAGACCACACCTGCAGAGGACCACCTCTAGATAGACCTACCACCTCTAGATAGACCACCTCTAGATAGACCACTCGAGATAGACCACTACAGACCACCTCTAGATAGATAGATAGACCACCTCTAGATAATCACACTACCACTAGATAGACCACCTCTGTAGATAGACCACACTACCACCTCTAGATAGACCACCTTTAGATAGACCACACTGCCACCTCTAGATAGACCACCTCTAGATAGACCACACTGCCACCTCTAGACCACCTCTTAGATAATTGGCCAATTACCACCTCTAGATAGACCACCTTAGATAGACCACACTGCCACTTTCTCAGATAGACCACCTCTAGATAGACCACCTCTAGATAGAACACCTCTAGATAGAGCCACCTCTAGATAGACCACCTCTAGATAGACCACCTCTAGATAGACCACACTACCGCCTCTAGATAGACCACCTCTAGATAGACCACACTGCCACCTCTAGATAGACCACCTCTAGATAGACCACCTGTAGATAGAACACCTCTAGATAGAGCACCTCTAGATAGAACACCTCTAGATAGACCACACTACCACCTCTAGATAGACCACCTCTAGATAGACCACACTACCACCTCTAGATAGACCACCTCTAGATAGACCACACTACCACCTCTAGATAGACCACCTCTAGATAGACCACCTCTAGATAGACCACACTACCACCTCTAGATAGACCACCTCTAGATAGACCACACTGCCACCTCTAGATAGACCACCTCTAGATAGACCACCTCTAGATAGACCACCTCTAGATAGAGCCACCTCTAGATAGACCACCTCTAGATAGACCACACTACCACCTCTAGATAGACCACCTCTAGAATAGACCACACTACCACCTCTAGATAGACCACCTCTAGATAGACCACACTACCACCTCTAGATAGACCACCTCTAGATAGACCACCTC
>NW_027031551.1:0-3639 GCF_034236695.1 Oncorhynchus nerka
GGTGACGTGGAGAGAACTTGGGAAGGTTGAACACCAGACGGGCTGCGCGTTCTGGATGAGTTGTAGGGGTTTAATGGCACAGGCAGGAGCCCAGCCAACAGCGAGTTGCAGTAATCCAGACGGGAGATGACGAGTGCCTGGATTAGGACCTGCGCCGCTTCCTGTGTGAGGCAGGGTCGTACTCTGCGGATGTTGTGAGAGCATGAACCTACAGGAACGGGCCACCGCCTTGATGTTAGTTGAGAACGACAGGGTGTTGTCCAGGATCACGCCAAGGTTCTTAGCGCTCTGGGAGGAGGACACAATGGAGTTGTCAACCGTGATGGCGAGATCATGGAACGGGCAGTCCTTCCCGGGAGGAAGAGCAGCTCCGTCTTGCCGAGGGTTCAGCTTGAGGTGGTGATCCGTCATCCACACTGATATGTCTGCCAGACATGCAGAGATGCGATTCGCCACCTGGTCATCAGAAGGGGAAAGGAGAAGATTAATTGTGTGTCGTCTGCATAGCAATGATAGGAGAGACCATGTGAGGTTATGACAGAGCCAAGTGACTTGGTGTATAGCGAGAATAGGAGAGGGCCTAGAACAGAGCCCTGGGGGACACCAGTGGTGAGAGCACGTGGTGTGGAGACGGATTCTCGCCACGCCACCTGGTAGGAGCGACCTGTCAGGTAGGACGCAATCCAAGCGTGGGCCGCGCCGGAGATGCCCAACTCGGAGAGGGTGGAGAGGAGGATCTGATGGTTCACAGTATCGAAGGCAGCCGATAGGTCTAGAAGGATGAGAGCAGAGGAGAGAGAGTTAGCTTTAGCAGTGCGGAGCGCCTCCGTGATACAGAGAAGAGCAGTCTCAGTTGAATGACTAGTCTTGAAACCTGACTGATTTGGATCAAGAAGGTCATTCTGAGAGAGATAGCGGGAGAGCTGGCCAAGGACGGCACGTTCAAGAGTTTTGGAGAGAAAAGAAAGAAGGGATACTGGTCTGTAGTTGTTGACATCGGAGGGATCGAGTGTAGGTTTTTTCAGAAGGGGTGCAACTCTCGCTCTCTTGAAGACGGAAGGGACGTAGCCAGCGGTCAGGGATGAGTTGATGAGCGAGGTGAGGTAAGGGAGAAGGTCTCCGGAAATGGTCTGGAGAAGAGAGGAGGGGATAGGGTCAAGCGGGCAGGTTGTTGGGCGGCCGGCCGTCACAAGACGCGAGATTTCATCTGGAGAGAGAGGGAGAAAGAGGTCAGAGCACAGGGTAGGGCAGTGTGAGCAGAACCAGCGGTGTCGTTTGACTTAGCAAACGAGGATCGGATGTCGTCGACCTTCTTTTCAAAATGGTTGACGAAGTCATCTGCAGAGAGGGAGGAGGGGGAGGGGGAGGAGGATTCAGGAGGGAGGAGAAGGTTGCAAAGAGCTTCCTAGGGTTAGAGGCAGATGCTTGGAATTTAGAGTGGTAGAAAGTGGCTTTAGCAGCAGAGAGAGAAGAGGAAAATGTAGAGAGGAGGGAGTGAAAGGATGTCAGGTCCGCAGGGAGGCGAGTTTTCCTCCATTTCCGCTCGGCTGCCCGGAGCCCTGTTCTGTGAGCTCGCAATGAGTCGTCGAGCCACGGAGCGGGAGGGGAGGACCGAGCCGGCCTGGAGGATAGGGGACATAGAGAGTCAAAGGATGCAGAAAGGGAGGAGAGGAGGGTTGAGGAGGCAGAATCAGGAGATAGGTTTGAGCAGAGGAAGGGTGATGGATGGAAGGAGAAGTGGCGGGAGGCGAAGGTTGGGACGATACCATCAGTAGGGGCAGTGTGGGAAGTTGGATGAGAGCGAGAGGGAAAAGGATACAAGGTAGTGGTCGGAACTTGAGGGGAGTTGCAATGAGGTTAGTGGAAGAACAGCATCTAGTAAAGATGAGGCCGAGTATTATTTCCTGCCTTGTGAGTAGGGGGGAAGGGAGAGGGTGAGGTCAAGAGGAGAGGAGTGGAAAGAAGGAGGCAGAGGGAATGAGTCAAAGGTAGACGTGGGGAGGTTAAAGTCGCCCAGAACTGTGAGAGGTGACGTCCTCAGGGAAAGGAGCTTATCAAGGCATCAAGCTCATTGATGACTCTCCCGAGGGAACCTGGAGGGCGATAAATGATAAGGATGTTAAGCTTGAAAGGGCTGGTAACTGTGACAGCATGGAATTCAAAGGAGGTGATATGACAGATGGGTAAGGGGAGAAAGAGAGAATGACCACTTGGGAGAGATGAGGATCCCGAGTGCCACCACTCCCCAGTGACCAGAAGCTCTCGGGTGTGCGAACATCGGGCAGACGAAGAGAGAGCAGTAGAGTAGCAGTGTTGTCTGTGGTGATCCATGTTTCAATCAGTGCCAAGAAGTCGAGGGACTGGAGGGAGGCATAGGCTGAGATGAACTCTGCCTTGTTGGCTGCAGATCGGCAGTTCCAGAGGCTACCGGAGACCTGAACTCCACGTGGTCGGCGCGCTGGGACCACCAGATTAGATGACGCTGCCACGCGGATGTGAGCGTTTGTATGGTCTGTGCAGAGAGGAAGAACAGGGATAGACAGACACATAGTTGACAGGCTACACAAGAGGCTATACTAATGCAAAGGAGATTGGAATGACAAGTGGACTACCGATCTCCTGAAAGTGTTCAGAAAGTTAAACTTACTTAGCAAGAATCTTATTGACTAAAATTATTAAATTATACAGTACTGCTGAAGTAGGCTAGCTGGGCAGAGGCTGCGTTGTTGACTATGTAGGCTAGCTGGCAGTGTCTGCATTGTTGACACTACATAATCAAGTCGCTCCGCTGAGTGTAATAGTTTGTAATAGTTTGTAATAGTTAATGACAGCGATTCAATGACATCATTAGATCACCTCCAAGAAGCATCTTCAACGTTCACCTGACAACCCATTGGATAAGACACAAACACTAACCAAGTGTTTCTTACCTGTCAAGAAGGTTGAGATCAGAATATAAGGTCCATAAACAAACTGAAAATGGCATACTGAAGATGGAGTCAAAAGGAACTCAGCCTTTTCACCCTTTTCATAGCAATGGAATATGTGACACGGTTCACTATAGTTCATGTTTTCTACAAAAAAATGATAAAGGCAGATTCGATTATCCAGTTTTTTAAAAAGTTTTAAAATTAATCAACAGAACTACCGTCCTTGGGTGTTCCTGAGCTCACAGTGCAAAAGGTTAAACTAGACATGTTATTGTGAGTTCTGGAGGCAGCAGATGCTGTTGGTGGTCGATCAAGGGCACTTCCTGTCTACGCACTGCTTCCCGCCCTCTTCGTACTCCTGTTTTGAGATCCACATTTGCTGGAAAGTTCCCTAGAGTAAGACAACTCCCCTAGCTACATTTCGACTTAATGTTCAATATTACTAGTGGCACTCAGTCAGGTAAGGCCACTTACACTCTGTCCAGTTAGATATTGGTGTGGAGATTAAGAGAGAGAGACTAATAAGAGAGAACTTGTTATGGGGCAGGTCAGGCGTCATACATGGAGTCATTTGTAGGGTCAAGTCCCCAGCCGATCTATTTGAACCGCTCATTATTTGTGGCCATGTATTAACTACTAACTACTAAGTGAGTCTTTGACATGAAGACAGTGGTTAGATTCTGCCATTGGGACTGCTCTGATGTTTCCA
>NW_027031552.1:0-3639 GCF_034236695.1 Oncorhynchus nerka
ATTTAGGCAGCCATATTCTTTGAGTGTTTCGTGGGTGATTGTTCCTGTCTCTGTGTTTGTTTGCACCAGATAGGCTGTTTAGGTTTTCGCGTTACGTTTGTTGTTTTGTATTGTTCATGTTTTCATGTTTATTAAAGATGTATACAAATAACCACGCTGCATTTTGGTCCGCCTCTCCTTCGGCGAAAGAAAGCCTTAACAGATCGCTGATTTAGGATCAGTTTTGCCTTTTAGATCACCACGAATTAGACTACACGGACAGTGGGACTGATCTTTATACACCTTTCGAACCAAGACGAAAAGGTTGTAGTTTAATTTCCGCCAACCCGAGGTAGTCATGATTGCAGTAATATACTGTACGTAAAAGTCCCGCTAACGTCTCAGTATAAGCATCTGCTTTCATCTTACTGGCTTTTGGCACGCAATAAATCAGGAACATTCCCGACATTAAACTTGTCCTAGGTATAAACACATAAACGGTATGATATGCTCTATTTTTTTCACGCAGAAATCCCCCCTGATCTGTTTCAAAATGTGTTTAGAACAAGCCAGGCAACTAAAAGCTATTTTCTACACAATGTTTTGGTTCATTGCTATCTTGTTAGCTACAGATGAAGGATATTCATTCGATCACCCTGTTGCAGAATAACTATCCGTCAATGCAAGGAAATGTAAAACGTGTAGTGTATTTGAGGTTTAAAAAGGCATCTGAAGTTTGTAAATTCCACTTTGAAATGTCAAGCTTCAAATGAAATGTTATTTGTCACATTCTTCATAAACAAGTGTAAACTTAACAGTGAAATGCTTAAGGGCCCTTCCCAACAATAATAACACAAGGAATACATGCACAATAATTCATGATAAATTGGCTATATACACGGGGTACCAGTATCGAGTCGAAGTGCAGAGCTATTTGTATTTATTATGGATCCACATTATTTGCTGCCAAGGCAGCAGCTACTCTTCCTGGGGTCCAGCAAAATTAAGGGGCAGTTATACAATTTTAAAAACATTACAATACATTCACAGATTTCACAGCACACTGTGTGCCTTCAGGTCCCTACTCCACCACTGCCACATATCTACAATACAAAATCTTGATGTGGAATAGAGTTCCATGTATTCATGGCTCTATGTAGTACTGTGCACCTCCCGTAGTCTGTTCTGGACTTGGGGACTGTGAAGAGACCTCTTGTGGCATGTCTTGTGGCGAGGTAGATATGTTCATATACAGTGCCTTCAAAAGGTATTCACACCCCTTGACTTTTTCCACATTTTGTTGTGCTACAGCCTGAAGTTAAAATTGATTACATTTAGATTTTTTTGGTCACCTGCCTACACACAATATCACATAATGTCAAAGTGGAATTATGTTTTTCAACATTTTTTACAAATTCATTAATAATGAAAAGCTGAAAGCATGCGCAGACCAGCTGGCTGGTGTGTTTCCAGATATATTCACTCGCTCCCTATCCCAGTCTGTTGTCCCCACATGCTTCAAGATGGCTACCATTGTTCCTGTACCCAAGAAGGCAAAGATAGCTGAACTAAATGACTACTGCCTCATAGCACTTACTTCTGTCATCATGAAGTGCTTGACTAGAGACAAGTCAAGGATCAAATCACCTCCACCTTACTGGCCACCCTAGACCCACTTCAGTTAGCATACAGACCCAACAGGTCCATGGACGATGCAATAGCCATCACACTGCACACTGAATATCCCAACTGGACAAAAGGAATACCTATGTAAGAATGCTGTTCATTGACTACAGCTCAGCATTCAACATCATAGTTCCCTCCAAGCTCATCATCAAGCTGGAGGCTCTGTGTCTTTTCTGAAGGCCACCCTCAGGTGGTGAAGATAGGAAACAACATCTACACTTCGCTGACCCTCAACACTGGGGCCCCACAAGGGTGCATGCTCAGCCCTCCTGTACTCCCTGGGTTCACCCATGACTGAGTGACCATGCATGCCTCCAACTTAATCATCATGTTTGCAGATAACACAACAGTAGTGGGCTTGATTACCAACAACGACGAGACAGCCTACAGGGAGGAGGTGAGGGGACTCAGAGTGTGGTGTCAGGGAAAACGATCTCTGATCAATGTCATGATCTTGGACTTCAGGAAACAGCAGAGGGAGCACCCCCTATCCACATCGGCGTACATATCACAGACAAACTGAAATGGTCCACTCATACAGACAGTGTGGTGAAGAAAGTGCAACAGCACTGCTTCTACCTCAGGAGGCTGAAGAAATTTGGTTTGTCACCCAAAACCCTGACAAACTTTTACAGATGCACATTCGAGAGCATCCTGTTGGGCTGTATCACAGCCTGGTACGGAAACTGCACCACCTCAACCGCAAGGCTTCCAGAGGGTTTTGCGTTTGCACAACGCATCACTGGGGGCAAACTACCTGCCCTCCATGACACCTACAGCACCCAATGTCACAGGAAGGCCAAAAAGATCATCAAGGACATCAACCACCTGAGCCACTGCCTGTTCACACCGCTACCATCCAAAAGGCGAGGTCAGTACAAGTGCATCAATGCTGGGACCGAGAGACTGAAAAACAGCTTTATTCCAAGGCCATCAGACTGCTAAACAGCAATCACTAACTCAGAGAGGCTGCTGCCTACATTGAGACCCAATCACTGGTCACTTTAATAAATGGATCAGTTGTCACTTTATACAATGCACTCTAAATAATGCCACTTTAGTAATGTTAACATATCTTTACATTACTCATATCACATGTATATACTGTATTTTTCTGCCATCTATTGCACCTTGCCAACGCCACTGCCATCGCCATCCATGTACTTACATGTACATATTCCTCATTCACCCCTTTTTGTGTGTATTATTAGGTAGTTGTTGGGAATTATTAGATGACTTGTTAGATATTACTGCACTGTCGGAGCTAGAAGCACAAGCATTTCTCTACTCTCGCATTAACATCTGCTGACAGTGTGTATGTGACAAATAACATTTGATTTGATTTGCAATATCTTAGGTCAATAAGTATTCAACCCCTTTGGAATGGCAAGCCTAAATAAGTTCAAGAGTAACAAATGCTTAACAAGTCACAAAATAAATGGCATGGAATCACCAGTGCAATAATAGTGTTAAATGTGAGTTTTGAATGACTACCTTACAGTATCTCTCTGCCCCACACATGCATTGTTAGGTCCCTCAGTCAAGCAGTGAACTTCAAACACAGATTCAACCACAAACACCAGTGAGTTTTTCCAATGCCTCTCAAAGAAGGGCACCTAGTGGTAGATGGGTAAAAAAAAAAAAAAAAGCAGACATTGAATTTCCCTTGGTGCATGGTGAAATGATTAATTACACTTTGGATGGTGTATCAATACACCCAGTCACTACAAAGTTACAGGCATTACACATTTAGAGAGTTACTTTAAAACAGTTAGAGAGTTCATGGCTGTGATAGGAGAAAACTGAGGATGGATCAACGACATTGTAGTTACTCCACAATGCTAACCTAATTGACAGAGTAAAAATAAGGAAGCCTGTACAGAATACAAATACTCTAAAACATGCATCCTGTTTGCAAGAAGGCACTAAAGTAATATTGCCCCCCAAAAATGTGGCAAAGCTGGACAAAATGTA
>NW_027031553.1:0-3641 GCF_034236695.1 Oncorhynchus nerka
ATGACACATAACTAGTCCTGTAACAGACACTACTACTACTGACTAGGTTATGACACATAACTAGTCCTGTAACAGAACTACTACTACTGACTAGGTTATGACACATAACTAGTCCTGTAACAGATCTACTACTACTGACTAGGTTATGACACATAACTAGTCCTGTAACAGAACTACTACTACTGACTAGGTTATGACACATAACTAGTCCTGTAACAGACTACTACTACTGACTAGGTTATGACACATAACTAGTCCTGTAACAGACTACTACTACTGACTAGGTTATGACACATAACTAGTCCTGTAACAGACTACTACTACTGACTAGGTTATGACACATAACTAGTCCTGTAACAGACTACTACTACTGACTAGGTTATGACACATAACTAGTCCTGTAACAGACTACTACTACTGACTAGGTTATGACACATAACTAGTCCTGTAACAGACTACTACTACTGACTAGGTTATGACACATAACTAGTCCTGTAACAGACTACTACTACTGACTAGGTTATGACACATAACTAGTCCTGTAACAGACTACTACTACTGACTAGGTTATGACACATAACTAGTCCTGTAACGAGACTACTACTACTGACTAGGTTATGACACATAACTAGTCCTGTAACAGAACTACTACTACTGACTAGGTTATGACACATAACTAGTCCTGTAACAGACTACTACTACTACTGACTAGGTTATGACACATAACTAGTCCTGTAACAGACTCTACTACTACTGACTAGGTTATGACACATAACTAGTCCTGTAACAGACTACTACTACTACTGACTAGGTTATGACACATAACTAGTCCTGTAACAGACTACTACTACTGACTAGGTTATGACACATAACTAGTCCTGTAACAGACTACTACTACTGACTAGGTTATGGGCCCATAACTAGTCCTGTAACAGACTACTACTGACTAGGTTATGACACATAACTAGTCCTGTAACAGACTACTACTACTGACTAGGTTATGACACATAACTAGTCCTGTAACAGACTACTACTACTGACTAGGTTATGACACATAACTAGTCCTGTAACAGACTACTACTACTGACTAGGTTATGACACATAACTAGTCCTGTAACAGACTACTACTACTGACTAGGTTATGACACATAACTAGTCCTGTAACAGACTACTACTACTGACTAGGTTATGACACATAACTAGTCCTGTAACAGACTACTACTACTGACTAGGTTATGACACATAACTAGTCCTGTAACAGACTACTACTACTGACTAGGTTATGACACATAACTAGTCCTGTAACAGACTACTACTACTACTGACTAGGTTATGACACATAACTAGTCCTGTAACAGACTACTACTACTACTGACTAGGTTATGGTCCCATAACTAGTCCTGTAACATACTACTACTACTGACTAGGTTATGGGCACATAACTAGTCCTGTAACAGACTACTACTACTGACTAGGTTATGACACATAACTAGTCCTGTAACAGACTACTAGTACTGACTAGGTTATGACATCACTACAATGACACATAACTAGTCCTGTAACAGACTACTACTACTACTGACTAGGTTATGGTCCCATAACTAGTCCTGTAACAGACTACTACTACTGACTATGTTATGACATCACTACAATGACACATAACTAGTCCTGTAACAGACTACTACTACTGACTAGGTTATGACACATAACTAGTCCTGTAACAGACTACTACTACTGACTAGGTTATGACACATAACTAGTCCTGTAACAGACTACTACTACTGACTAGGTTATGACACATAACTAGTCCTGTAACAGACTACTACTACTGACTAGGTTATGACACATAACTAGTCCTGTAACAGACTACTACTACTACTGACTAGGTTATGACACATAACTAGTCCTGTAACAGACTACTACTACTACTGACTAGGTTATGACACATAACTAGTCCTGTAACAGACTACTACTACTACTGACTAGGTTATGACACATAACCAGTCCTGTAACAGACTACTACTACTACTGACTAAGTTATGACACATAACTAGTACTGTAACAGACTACTACTACTGACTAAGTTATGACACATAACTAGTACTGTAACAGACTACTACTACTACTGACTAGGTTATGACACATAACTAGTCCTGTAACAGACTACTAGTACTGACTAGGTTATGGTCTGAAATGACATAACTAGTCCTGTAACGAGACTACTGCTACTGACTATGTTATGACATCACTAAATGACACATAACTAGTCCTGTAACAGACTACTACTACTGACTAGGTTATGACACATAACTAGTCCTGTAACATAACTAGTCCTGTTATGACATAACTACTCCTGACTAGGTTACTGACTACTGAAATGACACATAACTAGTCCTGTAACAGACTACTACTACTGACTAGGTTATGACACATAACTAGTTCTGTAACACTACTACTACTACTGACTAGGTTATTATGACACATAACCAGTCCTGTAACAGACTACTACTACTACTGACTAGTTTATGACATAGCTAGTCCTGTAACAGACTACTACTACTACTGACTAGAGTTATGACACATAACTAGTCCTGTAACAGACTACTACTGACTAGGTTATGACCCATAACTAGTCTGTAACAGACTACTACTACTACTGACTAGGTTATGGCCCCATAACTAGTCCTGTAACATACTACTACTACTGACTAGGTTATGACATCACTACAATGACTAGCTTGGTCCTGTAACAGACTACTACTACTGACTAGGTTATGACACATAACTAGTCCTGTAACAGACTACTACTACTGACTAGGTTATGACACATAACTAGTCCTGTAACTACTACTACTGACAATGACACATAACTAGTCCTGTAACGAACTACTACTACTGACTAGGTTATGACACATAACTAGTTCTGTAACAGACTACTACTACTGACTAGAGTTATGACCATAACTAGTCCTGGAACCGAACTACTACTACTGACTAGGTTATGACACATAACTAGTCCTGTAACAAACTACTACTACTGACAGGTTATGACACGCTAGTCCTGTAACGAACTACTACTACTACTGACTGAGTTATGACACATAACCAGTCCTGTAACGAACTACTACTACTACTGACTAAGTTATGACACATAACTAGTACTGTAACAGACTACTACTACTACTGACTAGGTTATGACACATAACTAGTCATGTAACGAACTACTACTACTGACTAGGTTATGACACATAACTAGTCCTGTAAACGAACTACTACTACTACTGACTAGGTTATGACACATAACTGGTCCTGTAACATACTACTACTACTGACTAGGTACTGACTACTAGTCCTTAACAGACTACTACCAACTGGTCACTGCTGCTGAAACCTACTACTGACTAGGTTATGACATCACTACAATGACACTAACTAGTCCTGTAACAGACTACTACTACTGACTAGGTTATGACACATAACTAGTCCTGTAACAGACTACTACTACTACTGACTAGGTTATGAGCACATAACTAGTCCTGTAACAGACTACTACTACTACTGACTAGGTTATGACACATAACTAGTCCTGTAACAGACTACTACTACTGACTAGGTTATGGTCCCATAACTAGTCCTGTAAC
>NW_027031554.1:0-3642 GCF_034236695.1 Oncorhynchus nerka
AGCTGGGCCCTGTCCAAGGTCTCTTTTACAGCTGGGCCCTGACCAAGGTCTCTTTTACAGCTGGGCCCTGACCAAGGTCTCTGTTACAGCTGGCCCCTGTCCAAGGTCTCTTTTACAGCTGGGCCCTGACCAAGGTCTCTGTTACAGCTGGGCCCTGACCAAGGTCTCTTTTACAGCTGGGCCCTGACCAAGGTCTCTGTTACAGCTGGGCCCTGACCAAGGTCTCTGTTACAGCTGGGCCCTGACCAGGTCTCTTTTACAGCTGGGCCCTGACCAAGGTCTCTTTACAGCTGGGCCCTGACCAAGGTCTCTTTTACAGCTGGGCCCTGACCAAGGTCTCTGTTACAGCTGGGCCCTGACCAAGGTCTCTGTTACAGCTGGGCCCTGACCAAGGTCTCTGTTACAGCTGGGCCCTGACCAAGGTCTCTGTTACAGCTGGGCCCTGTCCAAGGTCTCTGTTACAGCTGGGCCCTGACCAAGGTCTCTTTTACAGCTGGGCCCTGACCAAGGTCTCTTTTACAGCTGGGCCCTGACCAAGGTCTCTTTTACAGCTGGGCCCTGACCAAGGTCTCTGTTACAGCTGGGCCCTGACCAAGGTCTCTGTTACAGCTGGGCCCTGACCAAGGTCTCTGTTACAGCTGGGCCCTGACCAAGGTCTCTGTTACAGCTGGGCCCTGACCAAGGTCTCTGTTACAGCTGGGCCCTGACCAAGGTCTCTGTTACAGCTGGGGTCCCTGTTACCAAGGTCTCTGTTACAGCTGGGCCCTGACCAAGGTCTCTGTTACAGCTTCGGGCCCTGACCAAGGTCTCTGTTACAGCTGGGCCCTGACCAAGGTCTCTGTTACAGCTGGGCCCTGACCAAGGTCTCTGTTACAGCTGGGCCCTGACCAAGGTCTCTGTTACAGCTGGGCCCTGACCAAGGTCTCTGTTACAGCTGGGCCCTGACCAAGGTCTCTGTTACAGCTGGGCCCTGACCAAGGTCTCTGTTACAGCTGGGCCCTGACCAAGGTCTCTGTTACAGCTGGGCCCTGACCAAGGTCTCTGTTACAGCTGGGCCCTGACCAAGGTCTCTGTTACAGCTGGGCCCTGACCAAGGTCTCTGTTACAGCTGGCCCCTGACCAAGGTCTCTTTTACAGCTGGGCCCTGTCCAAGGTCTCTGTTACAGCTGGGCCCTGTCCAAGGTCTCTGTTACAGCTGGCCCCTGACCAAGGTCTCTTTTACAGCTGGGCCCTGTCCAAGGTCTCTGTTACAGCTGGGCCCTGACCAAGGTCTCTGTTACAGCTGGGCCCTGTCCAAGGTCTCTGTTACAGCTGGGCCCTGACCAAGGTCTCTGTTACAGCTAGGCCCTGACCAAGGTCTATGTTACAGCTGGGCCCTGACCAAGGTCTCTGTTACAGCTGGGCCCTGACCAAGGTCTCTTTTACAGCTGGGCCCTGACCAAGGTCTCTTTTACAGCTGGGCCCTGTCCAAGGTCTCTGTTACAGCTGGGCCCTGTCCAAGGTCTCTGTTACAGCTGGGCCCTGACCAAGGTCTCTGTTACAGCTGGGCCCTGTCCAAGGTCTCTGTTACAGCTGGGCCCTGACCAAGGTCTCTGTTACAGCTGGGCCCTGACCAAGGTCTCTGTTACAGCTGGGCCCTGACCAAGGTCTCTGTTACAGCTGGGCCCTGACCAAGGTCTCTGTTACAGCTGGGCCCTGTCCAAGGTCTCTGTTACAGCTGGGCCCTGTCCAAGGTCTCTTTTACAGCTGGGCCCTGTCCAAGGTCTCTTTTACAGCTGGGCCCTGTCCAAGGTCTCTTTTACAGCTGGGCCCTGACCAAGGTCTCTTTTACAGCTGGGCCCTGACCAAGGTCTCTTTTACAGCTGGGCCCTGTCCAAGGTCTCTGTTACAGCTGGGCCCTGACCAAGGTCTCTTTTACAGCTGGGCCCTGACCAAGGTCTCTGTTACAGCTGGGCCCTGACCAAGGTCTCTTTTACAGCTGGGCCCTGACCAAGGTCTCTGTTACAGCTGGGCCCTGACCAAGGTCTCTTTTACAGCTGGGCCCTGACCAAGGTCTCTTTTACAGCTGGGCCCTGACCAAGGTCTATGTTACAGCTGGGCCCTGACCAAGGTCTCTGTTACAGCTGGGCCCTGACCAAGGTCTCTTTTACAGCTGGGCCCTGACCAAGGTCTCTGTTACAGCTGGGCCCTGACCAAGGTCTCTGTTACAGCTGGGCCCTGACCAAGGTCTCTGTTACAGCTGGGCCCTGACCAAGGTCTCTGTTACAGCTGGGCCCTGACCAAGGTCTCTGTTACAGCTGGGCCCTGACCAAGGTCTCTTACAGCTGGGCCCTGACCAAGGTCTCTGTTACAGCTGGGCCCTGACCAAGGTCTCTGTTACAGCTGGGCCCTGTCCAAGGTCTCTGTTACAGCTGGGCCCTGACCAAGGTCTCTGTTACAGCTGGGCCCTGACCAAGGTCTCTGTTACAGCTGGGCCCTGACCAAGGTCTCTGTTACAGCTGGGCCCTGACCAAGGTCTCTGTTACAGCTGGGCCCTGACCAAGGTCTCTGTTACAGCTGGGCCCTGATCCAAGGTCTCTGTTACAGCTGGGCCCTGACCAAGGTCTCTGTTACAGCTGGGCCCTGACCAGAGGTCTCTGTTACAGCTGGGCCCTGACCAAGGTCTCTGTTACAGCTGGGCCCTGACCAAGGTCTCTGTTACAGCTGGGCCCTGACCAAGGTCTCTGTTACAGCTGGGCCCTGACCAAGGTCTCTGTTACAGCTGGGCCCTGACCAGGTCTCTGTTACAGCTGGGCCCTGACCAAGGTCTCTGTTACAGCTGGGCCCTGACCAAGGTCTCTTACAGCTGGGCCCTGACCAAGGTCTCTGTTACAGCTGGGCCCTGACCAAGGTCTCTGTTACAGCTGGGCCCTGACCAAGGTCTCTGTTACAGCTGGGCCCTGACCAAGGTCTCTGTTACAGCTGGGCCCTGACCAAGGTCTCTGTTACAGCTGGGCCCTGACCAAGGTCTCTGTTACAGCTGGGCCCTGACCAAGGTCTCTGTTGCAGCTGGGCCCTGACCAAGGTCTCTGTTACAGCTGGGCCCTGACGAAGGTCTCTGTTACAGCTGGGCCCTGACGAAGGTCTCTTACAGCTGGGCCCTGATCAAGGTCTCTGTTACAGCTGGGCCCTGACCAAGGTCTCTGTTACAGCTGGGCCCTGACGAAGGTCTCTTACAGCTGGGCCCTGATCAAGGTCTCTGTTACAGCTGGGCCCTGACCAACGTCTCTTTTACAGCTGGGCCCTGCGTATACATGTTTACACATACAGTTTAGGTACAATGATTAAGAAACTAAACAAGACAAACTAAACAATCACAGATAATACACAAAAATTATGTTAATTAACAAATAATAATAAATACAGCATATTTAATTTAAATACAACAGAATTCATTTACACATAAGTTGTTCTACTAACAACACAAGAACTTGCATTACCCGAAACAACTAACTGTACAGCTGTCAGTCAGATGTCGGAATAGGTTCATTCATGTCAATTTAACAAAAACGTATTATTGTTTAAAGCCACACTCCTGAATGTGTTTCAATGACAGCCCATAGAAGTGAGAGATGTAACCACTTTCAAGTTGCGTAGATGGAG
>NW_027031555.1:0-2500 GCF_034236695.1 Oncorhynchus nerka
GCAGCAGATATTCTCACCATCACACACATACGTACGTACTATATAAGTATCTGTATTTTACTTTACAATTTATATTGTCCACAACTTTTACATGTACTTCACTACATTCCTAAAGAAAATAATGTACTTTTTACTCCATACATTTTTCATGACACCCAAAAGTACTCGTTACATTTTGAATGCTTAGCAGGACAGGAGAATAGTCAATGCTGCAGAAATGTGTTGGTACCCTTCCCCAGATCTGTGCCTCAACACAATCCTGTCTCAGAGCTCTATGGACAATTCCTTTGATCTCATGGCTTGGTTTTTGCTCTGATATGCACTGTCACCTGTGGGACTTTATATAGACAGGTGTGTGCCTTTCCAAATCATGTCCAATCAATTGAATTGACCACAGGTGGACTCCAATCAAGTTGCAGAAACATCAAGAATTATCAATGGAAACAGGATGCACCTGAGCTCAATTTCAAGTCTCATAGCGAAGGGTCTGAATACTTATGTAAATGTGATCTTTGAGTTTTTTATGTTTAGTAAATTTGCAAACATTTCTTAACACCTGTTTTGCTTTGAAATTATAGGGTATTGTTTGTAGATTGATGAGAGGAAAACCTTTATTTAATACATTTTCTAATAAGTCTGTGATGTAACATAATGTGGAAAAGAGGATGTGGTCTGAAAAGGAAAAGAGGATGTGGTTCTGCTTCCTGGGTAACAGCTTTGTTTATGGGAGAGAAGTCTCGCTGTCTAATGTATTCTGTTTCCTGGGTAACAGCTTTGTTTAGGGGAGAGAAGTCTCGCTGTCTAATTTATTCTGCTTCCTGGGTGACAGCTTTGTTAAGGGGAGAGAAGTCTCGTTGTCTAATTTATTCTGCTTCCTGGGTAACAGCTTTATTTAGGGGAGAGAAGTCTCGTTGTCTAATTTATTCTGCTTCCTGGGTAACAGCTTTGTTTAGGGGAGAGAATTCTCGCTGTCTAATGTATTCTGTTTCCTGGGTAACAGCTTTGTTTAGGGGAGAGAATTCTCGCTGTCTAATGTATTCTGTTTCCTGTGAGAACTGACTGGAATAACATTCAGGATGATATTCCTCTCCTCTGGGTCTCTGGGTTGTAGAGACATTGCCTGTGTTCTAATGGCACCACACTCCCCACTCTGACTGCTCCAGACAGAGAATATGGTTCTATTTGGGATGTACCACTCTGACTGCTCCAGACAGAGAATATGGTTATATTTGGGATGTACCACTCTGACTGGTCCAGACAGAGAATATGGTTCTATTTGGGATGTACCACTCTGACTGCTCCAGACAGAGAATATGGTTATATTTGGGATGTACCACTCTGACTGCTCCAGACAGAGAATATGGTTCTATTTGGGATGTACCACTCTGACTGCTCCAGACAGAGAATATGGTTCTATTTGGGATGTACCACTCTGACTGCTCCAGACAGAGAATATGGTTCTATTTGGGATGTACCACTCTGACTGGTCCAGACAGAGAATATGGTTATATTTGGGATGTACCACTCTGACTGCTCCAGACAGAGAATATGGTTCTATTTGGGATGTACCACTCTGACTGCTCCAGACAGAGAATATGGTTCTATTTGGGATGTACCACTCTGACTGCTACAGACAGAGAATATGGTTCTATTTGGGATGTACCACTCTGACTGGTCCAGACAGAGATTATGGTTCTATTTGGGGTGTACCACTCTGACTGGTCCAGACAGAGAATATGGTTCTATTTGGGATGTACCATTCTGACTGCTCCAGACAGAGAATATGGTTCTATTTGGGATGTACCACTCTGACTGCTCCTTGCAGAGAATATGGTTCTATTTGAGATGTACCACTCTGACTGCTCCTTGCAGAGAATATGGTTCTATTTGAGATGTACCACTCTGACTGCTCCAGACAGAGAATATGGTTCTATTTGGGATGTACCACTCTGACTGCTCCAGACAGAGAATATGGTTCTATTTGGGATGTACCACTCTGACTGCTCCAGACAGAGAATATGGTTCTATTTGGGATGTACCACTCTGACTGCTCCAGACAGAGAATATGGTTCTATTTGGGATGTACCACTCTGACTGCTCCAGACAGAGAATATGGTTCTATTTGGGATGTACCACTCTGACTGGTCCAGACAGAGAATATGGTTCTATTTGGGATGTACCACTCTGACTGCTCCAGATAAAGATGTTACTGTATGTTATTTCAAACAGCATATTCTTAGCCAAGTTCTGAGACACATGCACTCTACTCAGATGGGAAATGTTAACAATAATGCTAGCTGGCAATTGTGGTATCAGCTTGTCTGGACAACACAACAACAATAAGACATAAAATATAAGAATACCAGCATAAATGGTAGTAGAATAGAATAAACATTTTAGCGTCAATATAATTCAGGAAAGCGGAATTTATGGTCCAATATTTACATGTGTTTTGGGGAAGGGAGTATTTAGAAATCATAATAAGATTCTGGTAGCAGCT
>NW_027031556.1:0-3644 GCF_034236695.1 Oncorhynchus nerka
CATTTACATTACATTACATTTAAGTCATTTAGCAGACGCTCTTATCCAGAGCGACTTACAAGTTGGTGCTTTCACCTTATGACATCCAGTGGAACAGCCACTTTACAATAGTGCATCTAGGTCTTTTAAGGGGAGGGGAGAAGGATTACTTTATCCTATCCTAGGTATTCCTTAAAGAGGTGGGGTTTCAGGTGTCTCCGGAAGGTGGTGATTGACTCCGCTGTCCTGGCGTCGTGAGGGAGTTTGTTCCACCATTGGGGGCCAGAGCAGCGAACAGTTTTGACTGGGCTGAGCGGGAACTGTACTTCCTCAGTGGTAGGGAGGCGAGCAGGCCAGAGGTGGATGAACGCAGTGCCCTTGTTTGGGTGTAGGGCCTGATCAGAGCCTGGAGGTACTGAGGTGCCGTTCCCCTCACAGCTCCGTAGGCAAGCACCATGGTCTTGTAGCGGATGCGAGCTTCAACTGGAAGCCAGTGGAGAGAGCGGAGGAGCGGGGGTGACGTGAGAGAACTTGGGAAGGTTGAACACCAGACGGGCTGCGGCGTTCTGGATGAGTTGTAGGGGTTTAATGGCACAGGCAGGGAGCCCAGCCAACAGCGAGTTGCAGTAATCCAGACGGGAGATGACAAGTGCCTGGATTAGGACCTGCGCCGCTTCCTGTGTGAGGCAGGGTCGTACTCTGCGGATGTTGTAGAGCATGAACCTACAGGAGCGGGCCACCGCCTTGATGTTATTTGAGAACGACAGGGTGTTGTCCAGGATCACGCCAAGGTTCTTAGCGCTCTGGGACGAGGACACAATGGAGTTGTCAACCGTGATAGAGATCATGGAACGGGCAGTCCTTCCCGGGAGGAAGAGCAGCTCCGTCTTGCCGAGGTTCAGCTTGAGGTGGTGATCCGTCATCCACACTGATATGTCTGCCAGACATGCAGAGATGCGACTCGCCACCTGGTCATCAGAAGGGGGAAAGGAGAAGATTAATTGTGTCGTCTGCATAGCAATGATAGGAGAGACCATGTGAGGGTTATGACAGAGCCAAGTGACTTGGTGTATAGCGAGAATAGGGAGAGGGCCTAGAACAGAGCCCTGGGGGACACCAGTGGCAGAGCACGTGGTGAGGAGACGGATTTCCCACGCCACCTGGTAGAGCGACCTGTCAGGTAGGACGCAATCAGCGTGGGCCGAGCGGGAGATGCCCAACCGGAGAGGGTGGAGAGGAGGATCTGATGGTTCACAGTATCGAAGGCAGCCGATAGGTCTAGAAGGATGAGAGCAGAGGAGAGAGAGTTAGCTTTAGCAGTGCGGAGCGCCTCCGTGATACAGAGAAGAGCAGTCTCAGTTGAATGACTAGTCTTGAAACCTGACTGATTTGGATCAAGAAGGTCATTCTGAGAGAGAAAGCGGGAGAGCCACATGGCGGCACGTTCAAGAGTTTTGGAGAAAAGAAAGAGGGATACTGGTCTGTAGTTGTTGACATCGGAGGGATCGAGTGTAGGTTTTTTCAGAAGGGGTGCAACTCTCGCTCTCTTGAAGACGAAGGGACGAGTAGCCAGCGGTCAGGGATGAGTTGATAAGCGAGGTGAGTGTATGGGAGAAGGTCACGGAAGATAGTCTGGAGAAGAGAGGAGGGGATAGGGTCAAACGGAGCAGGTTGTTGGGCGGCCGGCCAGCACAAGACGCGAGATGTCATCTGAGAGAGAGGGAGAAAGAGGTCAGACATTAGGGTAGGGCAGTGTGAGCAGAACCAGCGGTGGCGTTTGACTTAGCAAACGAGGATCGGATGTCGTCGACCTTCTTTTCAAAATGGTTGACAAAGTCATCTGCAGAGAGGAGGAGGGGGAGGGGGAGGAGGATTCAAGAGGGAGGAGAAGGTGGCAAAGAGCTTCCCTAGGGTTAGAGGCAGATGCTTGGAATTTAGAGTGGTAGAAAGTGGCTTTAGCAGCAGAGACAGAGGAGGAAAATGTAGAGAGGAGGGAGTGAAAGGATGCCAGGTCCGCAGGAGGCGAGTTTTCCTCCATTCCGCTCGGCTGCCCGAGCTCCTGTTCTGTGAGCTCGCAATGAGTCGCCGAGCCACGGAGCGGGAGGGGAGGACCGAGCGGCCTGGAGGATAGGGGACATAGAGAGTCAAAGGATGCAGAAAGGGAGGAGAGAGGAGGGTTGAGGAGGCAGAATCAGGAGATAGGTTGGAGAAGGTTTGAGCAGAGGGAAGAGATGATAGGATGGAAGAGAGAGAGAGCGGGGAGAGAGGGGAAGGTTGGGACGGCGCGATACCATCCGAGTAGGGGCAGTGTGGGAAGTGTTGGATGAGAGCGAGAGGGAAAAGGATACAAGGTAGTGGTCGGAGACTTGGGGGAGTTGCAATGAGGTTAGTGGAAGAACAGCATCTAGTAAAGATGAGGTCGAGAATATTGCCTGCCTTGTGAGTAGGGGGGAAGGTGAGAGGGTGAGGTCAAAAGAGGAGAGGAGTGGAAAGAAGGAGGCAGAGAGGAATGAGTCAAAGGTAGACGTGGGGAGGTTAAAAGTCGCCCAGAACTGTGAGAGGTGAGCCGTCTCAGGAAAGGAGCTTATCAAGGCATCAAGCTCATTGATGAACTCTCCGAGGAACCTGGAGGGCGATAAATGATAAGGGATGTTAAGCTTGAAAGGGCTGGTAACTGTGACAGCATGGAATTCAAAGGAGGCGATAGACAGATGGGTAAGGGGAGAAAGAGAGAATGACCACTTGGGAAGATGAGATCCCGGTGCCACCACCCCGCTGACCAGAAGCTCTCGGGGTGTGCACGCGAGAACACTGACGAAGAGAGCAGTAGGAGTAGCGGTGTTGTCTGTGGTGATCCATGTTTCCGTCAGTGCCAAGAAGTCGAGGACTGGAGGGAGGGGTGGCTGCGGCCATGCGGTGTGGAGCGTTTGTATGGTCTGTGCAGAGAGGAGAGAACAGGGATAGACAGACACATAGTTGACAGGCTAGAGAAGAGGCTACGCTAATGCAGAGGAGATTGGAATGACAAGTGGACTACACGTCTCGAATGTTCAGAAAGTTAAGCTTACGTAGCAAGAATCTAATTGACTAAAATGATTAAAATGATAGAGTACTGCTGGGGTAGGCTAGCTGCGTTGTTGACACTACCCTAATCAAGTCGTACCGTTGAGTGTGAAGTTTCTACAATGCTGCTTTTCGGGAGCTAGCTGGCTAGCTAGCAGTGTTGGTTACGTTACGTTGCGTTAGGAGAACGACAATAGCTGGCTAGCTAACCTAGAAAATCGCTCTAGACTACACAATTATCTTTGAAACAAAGACGGCTATGTAGCTAGCTATGTAGCTAGCTACGATCAAACAAATCACACCGTTGGGACTGTAATGAAATGAAATGAAAAAGTGATACTACCTGTGGAGCGACGCGGAATGCGGCCAGAATACGAAAGTTCTATTCAGTAGGCGTTGGCTGGCTATTGGCTAGCTAGGAGTGTCTCCTACGTTAAGGACGACAAAATAGCTGGCTAGCTAACCTCGGTGAATTAAGATAATCACTCTAAGACTACACACTCTAAACTACACAATTATCTTGGATACTGAAGACAGCAAAGACAACTATGTAGCTATCTAATACTACACTAATCAAGTCGTTCGGTTGAGTGTGATAGTTA
>NW_027031557.1:0-3647 GCF_034236695.1 Oncorhynchus nerka
CAACTGCGACCTGGACCAAGATAAAGGAAAGCAGTGCGACACAAACAACAACACAGAGTTACACATTGAATAAACAAACATACAGTCAATAACACAATAGAAAAGTATATATACAGTGTGCGCAAGTGAGATAAGATAAGGGAGGTAAGGCAATAAATAGGCCACAAGGGAGAAATAATGACAATTTAGCAATTAAACACTGGAGTGATGGATGTGCAGAAGATGAATGTGCAAGTAGAGATACTGGGGTGCAAAGGAGCAACATAAATAATAAAAGTTTGGGTTGAGGTAGTTGGATGGGCTATTTACAGATGGGCTATTTACAGATGGGCTATTTACAGATGGGGTTTTACAGATGAGATATTTACAGATGGGCTTTTTACAGATGGGGTATTTACAGATGGGTTATTTACAGATGGGCTATTTACAGATGGGCTATGTACAGGTGCAGTGATCTGTGAGCTGCTCTGACAACTGGTGCTTGAAGTTAGTGAGGGAGATATGAGTCTCCAGCTTCAGTGATTTTTGCAATTCGTTCTAGTCATTGGCAGCGGAGAACTGTAAGGAAAGGCGGCCAAAGGAGGAATTGGCTTTCGGGATGACCAGTGAGATATACCTGCTGGAGCGCGTGCTACGGGTCGGTGCTGCTATGGTGACCATTGAGCTGAGATAATGCAGGCTTTACGAATATTAAGCGAGGGCCAGCCAACGAGAGCATACAGGTTGCAGTGGTGGGTAGTATTTGGGGCTTTGGTGACAAAACGGATGGCACTGTGACAGACTGCATCCAATATGCTGAGTAGTGGCTATTTTGTAAATTACATCACCGAAGTCAAGGATCGGTAGGATAGTCAGTTTTATGAGGGTATGTTTGGCAGCATGAGTGAAGGATGCTTTGTTGTGAAATAGGAAGCCGATTCTTGGTACAGGACTGGTGATTAGTGATGCAGATTGGTTGAAAAGCATGCAATTAGTTTTACTTGCATTTAAGAGCAGTTGGAGGCCACAGAAGGAGTTGTATGGCATTGAAGCTCATCTGGGGGTTAGTTAACACAGTGTCCAAAAAAGGGCCAGAAGTATACAGAATGGTGTCGTCTGCGTAGAGGTGGATCAGAGAATCACTAGCAGCAAGAGCGACATCATTGATGTTTTTGTGCTGGTCAAGGGCAGTCAGGTCTGGAGTGAACCAAGGGCTATATCTGTTTCAGATTCTACATTTTTTGAACGGGGCATGCTTATTTAGGATGGTGAGGAAAGCACTTTTAAAGAATAACCAGGCATCCTCTACTGACGGAATGAGGTCAATATCCTTCCAGGATACCCGGGCCAGGTCAATTAGAAAGGCCTGCTCGCTGAAATGTTTTAGGGAACGCTTGACAGTGATGAGGGGTGGTCGTTTGACCGCAGACCCATTACGGACGCAGGCAATGTGGCAGTGATAGCTGAGATCCTGGTTTAAGACAGCAGAGGTGTATTTGGATGCCAGGTTGGTTAGGATGATATCTATGGGGGTGCCCGTGTTTACGGATTTGGGGTTGTACCTGGTAGGTTCATTGATCATTCTTTGAGATTAAGGGCATCGATCTTAGATTGTAGGACGGCCGTGGTGTTAAGCATGCCCCAGTTTAGGTCACCTAACAGTACGAGCTCTGACGAGAGATGGGGGGCAATCCATTCACATATGGTGTCCAAGGCACAGCTGGGGGCAGAAGGTGGTCTATAGCAAGCGGCAATGGTGAGAGATTTGTTTCTGGAAAGGTGGATTTTTAAAAGTAGAACCTCAATTTTTTTGGGCACAGACCTGGATAGTAAGACAGAACTCTGAAGGCTATCTCTGCAGTAGACTGCAACTCTGCCCCCTTTGGCATTCTATCTTGTCGGAAAATGTTGTAGTTGGGGTTGGAAATTTCAGGGGTTTTGGTGGCCTTCCTAAACCAGGATTCAGATACGGCTAGGACATCCGGGTTGACAGAGTGTACTAAAGCAGTGAATAAAACAAACTTAGGGAGGAGGCTTCTAATGTTAACATGCATGAAACCAAGGCTTTTACGGTTACAGAAGTCAACAAATGAGAGCGCCTGGGGAATAGGAGTGGATCTAGGCACTGCAGGGCCTGGATTAACCTCTACATCACCAGAGGAACAGAGGAGGAGTAGGATAAGGGTACGACTAAAGGCTATAAGAACTGGTCGTCTAGTCCGTTCGGAACAGAGAGTTAAAGGAGCAGGTTTCTGGGCACGGTAGAATAGATTCAAGGCATAATGTACAGACAAGAGTATGGTAGGATGTGAATACAGTGGAGGTAAACCTTGGAATTGAGTGACAAGGAGAGAGGTATTGTCTCTAGACACACCATTTAAACCAGGTGAGGTCACCACATGTGTGGGAGGTGGAACAAAAGGGTTAGCTAAGGCATACTGAGCAGGGCTAGAGGCTCTACAGTGAAATAAGACAAAAATCACTAACCAAAACAGCAATGGACAAGGCATATTGACATTAGGGAGAGGCATGCATAGCTAAGTGATCATGGGGTCTAGTGAGTAGCTAGGTGGGCTGGAGACACGGCGATTCAGACAGCTAGCAGGCCGGGGCTAGCAGGCTAGCAGACGGGCCTTAGGGGGACGTCGCGATGGAAGAGTCAATTGTAGCCCCCTTGGAAGGTTACGTCAGCAGACCAGTCATGATGGATTGGCAGGGCTCCGTGTAGTAAAAGGGTCCAGGCCAATTGGAAAAATAGGTAGCCCAAGTAATGTGACTGATGGACCTCTTCAGCTAACAGTCCAATATGCTTGAGACAGCTAGCGGGCCACGGCTAGCAGGCTAGCAGATGGGCATTCAGGGGACGTTGTGACGGAGGAGCCTGTTGAGAACTCCCTCGGGCAGATTACGTCGGTAGACCAGTCGTAAAGGATCGGCGGGGCTCTGTATCGGCAGTAAAAGCGGTCCAAGCCAATTGGCAAAATAGGTATTGTAGCCCATGGAGTGGCTTATGGACCTCTTCAGCTAGTCGGTATATGTGCTTAGCATGGGCTAGCTCCAGGCTAATTGGTGCTTGCTTCATGACAGAGATGTTAGCCAGGGGGTAGCCACCCGGATAGCAGCTAGCTAGCTGCGATGATCCAGGTGAAAAGGTTCAGCGCTTGCGGTAGGAATCCGGGGATTAGAAGCTCTATTGCTTTGGTCTAGTCTGGGTCAGGAGAAGCTCTATTGCTTTGGTCTAGTCCGGATCAGGAGAAGCTCTATTGCTTTGGTCTAGTCCGGATCAGGAGAAGCTCTATTGCTTTAGTCTAGTCCGTATCAGGAGAAGATCTATTGCTTTAGTCTAGTCCGGATCAGGAGAAGATCTATTGCTTTGGTCTAGTCTGGATCAGGAGAAGATTTTTATTCATCTGACCAAACACTCCCGAGTAGATAAAATGATGAGGAATGAGTCTGAGAGCAGCTAGCTCCAAAACGTATTTAGGAGACAGAAAATTGATTTTACAGACCTTTGTCATGAGAAATGCAATCTTTACCTTCTCATTTAAAGGCTTTTGATTT
The DNA here is from genome assembly GCF_034236695.1 of Oncorhynchus nerka. Taxonomy (NCBI): domain Eukaryota; kingdom Metazoa; phylum Chordata; class Actinopteri; order Salmoniformes; family Salmonidae; genus Oncorhynchus; species Oncorhynchus nerka. The sequence continues at coordinate 3,541 of NW_027031557.1, forward strand.
TCACAGCTAGATAATATTAGCTTTGTACAGAGGCAGAAGGAAGGGGAATTGGTAAATGGGCATACAGGAAAAGATGAGGAATAAATGATGAAAACTGACAGAATATT
>NW_027031558.1:0-3649 GCF_034236695.1 Oncorhynchus nerka
TAATGACAGCCGAAGAACCCTTTTAGGTTCTAGATAGCAACTTATTTTCTAAGATATGTTGACCCTTAAGTTCATTTGAGTAAACATAGGATGTTTTTAATAATACAGTGTTACATACAAGTCAAATTATGTTCACCTTTACCTTGACCTTTCCCAGGTATAGGTTGTGGATTTACCTTGACCTTTCCCAGGTATAGGTTGTGGATTTACCTTGACCTTTCCCAGGTATAGGTTGTGGATTTACCTTGACCTTTCCCAGGTATAGGTTGTGGATTTACCTTGACCTTTCCCAGGTATAGGTTGTGGATTTACCTTGACCTTTCCCAGGTATAGGTTGTGGATTTACCTTGACCTTTCCCAGGTATAGGTTGTGGATTTACCTTGACCTTTCCCAGGTATAGGTTGTGGATTTACCTTGACCTTTACCAGGTATAGGTTGTGGATTTACCTTGACCTTTACCAGGTATAGATTGTGGATTTACCTTGACCTTTACCAGGTATAGGTTGTGGTTTTACCTTGACCTTCACCAGGTATAGGTTGTGGTTTTACCTTGACCTTTACCAGGTATAGTTTGTGGGCGGTATTATATTTTATTTCAATGTGGCTATTAGCAAGAACAGTGAAATAACCTATGGATGGAAACAATAATGTACCAGGTTCCTCTTCTGACTCACATCAGTTCCTGTTAGGATGCCTCAGAATGAATGGGGTAATCTCAGCACTTGGGTGACCGTTTTCAACGCTCAATTTTTCCACAAGGTACAGCCTTTCTTCAGAGAGCCACACGCCTGAGAATATCCACCGTGATGTTACCAGGGCGATATACCGTATCTTGTTCGGTTAGAAAGTGTTATTTGCCAAGCAGTTTGACCTTGGTCAATTATGTTTAGGTCGCTGTAAATCATTTCTTGGGGGAAATGTCCCTGGTCATCTCCAGCAGTCTTTAGTTAGGTTATTAGCTTTTACACAGAGGGATCGACATATAACCCAAAAGAGTTCTACCTGGAACCATCAAGGGTTCTACCTGGAACCAAAAAGGGTTTTACTTGGAACCATCAAAGGGGTCTTCTACCTGGAACCATCAAGGGTTCTACCTGTAACCATCAAGGGTTCTACCTGGAACCAACAAGGGTTCTACCTGGAACCAACAAGGGTTCTACCTGGAACCATCAAGGGTTCTACCTGGAACCAAAAAGGGGTTATTAGTTAGAGTCAGGACAGCCTGGAACACTTCTACAGTCATTACAGTACATATATCTTTATCATATTTGTAAAAAAATATATATATTAAAAAAAAGAAGTAATTGTCTCTACATTATGTGGATTAAATGAGCAGATATCTGGTCAATGTCTCAAAGAGTTGTAACTTCAGAGGAAGTAGATATGGCAAGGCCATAGATACAGTAGGCTGTTCTGACCTTTCATAACCTCTCTTTTCAACACATTGTCAGTGAGGTAATGAATATATTATCCCACTATTATCCCCACTCTAGTATGACCTTCCTTTACCTCACTTTCTCTACCTGGCTACTGGGAGTGTGTCAAACGATACATTAGAAATAAATATATCTGAGTTTTAACAGGTACATCGACAGACAGGGTAGGAAAGAATCTATTTCAAATTATTCTCTTCTTTTTTAGACACTACATGAATATTTGGTCATGGATATACAGGACCTTATATAGGTCTCTCAAGACTGGGGCCTGGATAGCCCTGATTTCCTTCAAGCCTGTTGTAAGGGTTGAGACAGCCCCTGTGGCTCATCTCTATACTATTCGTATGGTCCTCCAGGTGTTTGTACCGTAGATATGATCTGTCTGCTTCATTATCCTGTAATTCTCACATGCCAAGGCTGTTGATGCAGAAGACTCTACATTAGTTCCTGTTAGACACAGTGGTGAGGGGATGTGAGGTTGTATGTGGGGGAGTGAAGGCCCCTGGAGAAGTCTCACCTCATGGCTGGAGAAGAGTTCTCACCTGGGCTTCAGGTAATGGGACCCACTCTTTAGACTAGAGCTCAGAATCCATCGTCCATCATGTAGCCTGTGTCTCAATACTCCTATTCTGTACCACCTAGTTCCTTACATCGGATGGTGTAAAAGCCACTAAGGAAAGGAGATGAAGATATAGGAAGATATTTAGGACTACTGTTTGAGACACAGATCGGTTCACCTCTAGCCGATGCCAGAAACACTGGTTTAAATGGAATATCTTGAAATGCTAATCTGCTAATTAGCTCCCCTGTGCCTGAAGCAAGGTGTCTGTCCGTCTGTCAATCAGAATCAAGTAATGTAGTCTGTGCTAGCAGGCATAAGTGATCCTGTTAGGATGTCAAATGGCACAACCCTGCCTCATCCACACCAGCACAACAATCACATATGGTCTCCACCCAGCACCTCGCAATCATACATATAGTCTCCCACACCAACACACCCCTCCGCAATCACACATATAGTCTCCCACACCAACACACCCCTCCGCAATCACACATATAGTCTCCCACACCAACACACCCCCTCCGCAATCACACATATAGTCTCCCACACCAACACACCCCCTCCGCAATCACACATATAGTCTCCCACACCAACACACCCCCTCCGCAATCACACATATAGTCTCCCACACCAACACACCCCCTCCGCAATCATACATATAGTCTCCCACACCAACACACCCCCTCCGCAATCACACATATAGTCTCCCACACCAACACACCCCTCCGCAATCACACATATAGTCTCCCACACCAACACACCCTCCGCAATCACACATATAGTCTCCCACACCAACACACCCCTCCGCAATCACACATATAGTCTCCCACACCAACGCACCCCCTCCGCAATCACACATATAGTCTCCCACACCAACGCACCCCTCCGCAATCACACATATAGTCTCCCACACCAACGCACCCCTCCGCAATCACACATATAGTCTCCCACACCAACGCACCCCTCCACAATCACACATATAGTCTCCCACACCAACACACCCCTCCGCAATCACACATATAGTCTCCCACACCAACACACCCCTCCGCAATCACACATATAGTCTCCCACACCAACACACCCCTCCGCAATCACACATATAGTCTCCCACACCAACGCACCCCTCCGCAATCACACATATAGTCTCCCACACCAACACACCCTCCACAATCACACATATAGTCTCCCACACCAACACCCCCTCCGCAATCACACATATAGTCTCCCACACCAACACACCCCTCCGCAATCACACATATAGTCTCCCACACCAACACACCCCCTCCGCAATCATACATATAGTCTCCCACACCAACACACCCCCTCCGCAATCACACATATAGTCTCCCACACCAACACACCCCTCCGCAATCATACATATAGTCTCCCACACCAACACACCCCCTCCGCAATCACACATATAGTCTCCCACACCAACACACCCCTCCGCAATCACACATATAGTCTCCCACACCAACACACCCCTCCGCAATCACACATATAGTCTCCCACACCAACACACCCCCTCCGCAATCACACATATAGTCTCCCACACCAACGCACCCCCTCCGCAATCACACATATAGTCTCCCACACCAAACAACGCACTAAACACAATGCCTCGGTGTTGAGAACATAACAGAGGATAAT
>NW_027031559.1:0-3651 GCF_034236695.1 Oncorhynchus nerka
CCAGCAGGTAGGCTAGTGGTTAGAGTGTTGGGCCAGTAACCAGCAGGTAGCCTAGTGCTTAAAGTGCTGGGCCAGTAAAAAGCAGGTAGCCTAGTGGTTAAAGTGTTGGGCCAGTAACCAGCAGGGTGCCTAGTGGTTAAAGTGTTGGGCCAGTAACCAGCAGGTAGCCTAGTGGTTAGAGTGTTGGGCCAGTAACCAGCAGGGAGCTTAGTGGTTAGAGTGTTGGGTCAGTAATCAGCAGGGTGTTTAGTGGTTAAAGTGTTGGGCCAGTAACCAGCAGGTAGCCTAGTGGTTAGAGTGTTGGGCCAGTAACCAGCAAGTAGCCTAGTGGTTAGAGTGTTGGGCCAGTAACCAGCAGGTAGCCTAGTGGTTAGAGCGTTGGGCCAGTAACTAGCAGGTAGCCTAGTGGTTAGAGCGTTGGGCCAGTAACCCGCAGGTAGCCTGTGGTTAGAGCGTTGGGCCAGTAACCAGCAGGTAGCCTAGTGGTTAGAGTGTTGGGCCAGTAACCAGCAAGTAGCCTAGTGGTTAGAGTGTTGGGTCAGTAACCAGCAGGTAGCCTAGTGGTTAGAGCGTTGGGCCAGTAACTAGCAGGTAGCCTAGTGGTTAGAGCGTTGGGCCAATAACCAGCAGGTAGCCTAGTGATTAGAGCGTTGGGCCAGTAACCAGCAGGTAGCCTAGTGGTTAGAGCGTTGGACCAGTAACCAGCAGGGTGCCTAGTGGTTAGAGCGTTGGGCCAGTAACCAGCAGGAAGCCCAGTGGTTTGAGCGTTGGGCCAGTAACCAGCAGGAAGCCCAGTGGTTTGGCGGCAGTAACCAGCAGGGTCATGTTAGGCGTTGGGCCAGTAACCAGCAAGTAGCCTAGTGGTTAGAGCGTTGGGTCAGTAACCAGCAGGGTGCCTAGTGGTTAGAGCGTTGGGCCGGTAACCAGCAGGTAGCCTAGTGGTTAGAGCGTTGGGTCAGTAACCAGCAGGAAGCCTAGTAGTTAGAGTGTTGGGCCAGTAACCAGCAGGTAGCCTAGTGGTTAAAGTGTTGGGCCAGTAAAAAGCAGGTAGCCTAGTGGTTAAAGTGTTGGGCCAGTAACCAGCAGGGTGCCTAGTGGTTAAAGTGTTGGGCCAGTAACCAGCAGGTAGCCTAGTGGTTAGAGTGTTGGGCCAGTAACCAGCAGGTAGCTTAGTGGTTAGAGTGTTGGGTCAGTAACCAGCAGGGTGTTTAGTGGTTAAAGTGTTGGGCCAGTAACCAGCAGGTAGGCTAGTGGTTAGAGTGTTGGGCCAGTAACCAGCAAGTAGCCTAGTGGTTAGAGTGTTGGGTCAGTAACCAGCAGGGTGTTTAGTGGTTAAAGTGTTGGGCCAGTAACCAGCAGGTAGGCTAGTGGTTAGAGTGTTGGGCCAGTAACCAGCAGGTAGCCTAGTGGTTAGAGTGTTGGGCCAGTAACCAGCAGGTAGCCTAGTGGTTAGAGCGTTGGGCCAGTAACCAGCAGGGTAGCCTAGTGGTTAGAGCGTTGGGCCAGTAACCAGCAGGTAGCCTAGTGGTTAGAGCGTTGGGCCAGTAACCAGCAGGTAGCCTAGTGGTTAGAGCGTTGGGTCAGTAACCAGCAGGAAGCCTAGTGGTTAGAGCGTTGGGCCAGTAACCAGCAGGTAGCCTAGTGGTTAGAGCGTTGGGTCAGTAACCAGCAGGTAGCCTAGTGGTTAGAGCGTTGGGCCAGTAACCAGCAGGTAGCCTAGTGGTTAGAGCGTTGGGCCAGTAACCAGCAGGTAACCTAGTGGTTTAGAGTGTTGGGCCAGTAACCAGCAAGTAGCCTAGTGGTTAGAGCGTTGGGCCAGTAACCAGCAGGTAGCCTAGTGGTTAGAGCGTTAGGTCAGTAACCAGCAGGTAGCCTAGTGGTTAGAGCGTTGGGCCAGTAACCCGCAGGTAGCCTGTGGTTAGAGCGTTGGGCCAGTAACCAGCAGGTAGCCTAGTGGTTAGAGCGTTGGGTCAGTAACCAGCAGGTAGCCTAGTGGTTAGAGCGTTGGGCCAGTAACCAGCAGGTAGCCTAGTGGTTAGAGCGTTGGGTCAGTAACCAGCAGGTAGCCTAGTGGTTAGAGCGTTGGACCAGTAACCAGCAGGGTGCCTAGTGGTTAGAGCGTTGGGCCAGTAACCAGCAGGAAGCCCAGTGGTTTGAGCGTTGGGCCAGTAACCAGCAGGGTGCCTAGTGGTTAGAGCGTTGGGCCAGTAACCAGCAAGTAGCCTAGTGGTTAGAGCGTTGGGTCAGTAACCAGCAGGGTGCCTAGTGGTTAGAGCGTTGGGCCGGTAACCAGCAGGTAGCCTAGTGGTTAGAGCGTTGGGTCAGTAACCAGCAGGAAGCCTAGTAGTTAGAGTGTTGGGCCAGTAACCAGCAGGTAGCCTAGTGCTTAAAGTGTTGGGCCAGTAAAAAGCAGGTAGCCTAGTGGTTAAAGTGTTGGGCCAGTAACCAGCAGGGTGCCTAGTGGTTAAAGTGTTGGGCCAGTAACCAGCAGGTAGCCTAGTGGTTAGAGTGTTGGGCCAGTAACCAGCAGGTAGCTTAGTGGTTAGAGTGTTGGGTCAGTAACCAGCAGGGTGTTTAGTGGTTAAAGTGTTGGGCCAGTAACCAGCAGGTAGCCTAGTGGTTAGAGTGTTGGGCCAGTAACCAGCAAGTAGCCTAGTGGTTAGAGTGTTGGGCCAGTAACCAGCAGGTAGCCTAGTGGTTAGAGCGTTGGGCCAGTAACTAGCAGGTAGCCTAGTGGTTAGAGCGTTGGGCCAGTAACCCGCAGGTAGCCTGTGGTTAGAGCGTTGGGCCAGTAACCAGCAGGTAGCCTAGTGGTTAGAGTGTTGGGCCAGTAACCAGCAAGTAGCCTAGTGGTTAGAGTGTTGGGTCAGTAACCAGCAGGTAGCCTAGTGGTTAGAGCGTTGGGCCAGTAACTAGCAGGTAGCCTAGTGGTTAGAGCGTTGGGCCAATAACCAGCAGGTAGCCTAGTGATTAGAGCGTTGGGCCAGTAACCAGCAGGTAGCCTAGTGGTTAGAGCGTTGGACCAGTAACCAGCAGGGTGCCTAGTGGTTAGAGCGTTGGGCCAGTAACCAGCAGGAAGCCCAGTGGTTTGGCGTTGGGCCAGTAACCAGCAGGGTGCCTAGTGGTTAGAGCGTTGGGCCAGTAACCAGCAAGTAGCCTAGTGGTTAGAGCGTTGGGTCAGTAACCAGCAGGGTGCCTAGTGGTTAGAGCGTTGGGCCGGTAACCAGCAGGTAGCCTAGTGGTTAGAGCGTTGGGTCAGTAACCAGCAGGAAGCCTAGTAGTTAGAGTGTTGGGCCAGTAACCAGCAGGTAGCCTAGTGGTTAAAGTGTTGGGCCAGTAAAAAGCAGGTAGCCTAGTGGTTAAAGTGTTGGGCCAGTAACCAGCAGGGTGCCTAGTGGTTAAAGTGTTGGGCCAGTAACCAGCAGGTAGCCTAGTGGTTAGAGTGTTGGGCCAGTAACCAGCAGGTAGCTTAGTGGTTAGAGTGTTGGGTCAGTAACCAGCAGGGTGTTTAGTGGTTAAAGTGTTGGGCCAGTAACCAGCAGGTAGGCTAGTGGTTAGAGTGTTGGGCCAGTAACCAGCAAGTAGCCTAGTGGTTAGAGTGTTGGGTCAGTAACCAGCAGGGTGTTTAGTGGTTAAAGTGTTGGGCCAGTA
>NW_027031560.1:0-3654 GCF_034236695.1 Oncorhynchus nerka
CAGCATGGTAGTTAGTCTGGGGGCCAGCATGTCTAGTTGAATAGCATGGTATAGTCTGGGGCCTGCATGGTAGTTAGCTCAAATAGTATGTCTGTTGAATAGCATGGTAGTTAGTCTAGGGGCCAGCATGGTAGTTAGTCTGGGGGCCAGCATGTCTTGTTGAATAGCATGGTAGTTAGTCTAGGGGCCAGCATGGTAGTTAGTCTAGGGGGCAGCATGGTAGTTAGTCTAGGGGCCAGCATGTCTAGTTGAATAGCATGGTAGTTAGTCTAGGGGCCAGCATGGTAGTTAGTCTAGGGGCCAGCATGGTAGTTAGTCTGGGGCCCAGCATGTCTAGTTGAATAGCATGGTAGTTAGTCTAGGGGCAGCACATGGTAGTTTGCAAGGGACCTGGCTTTGTGCTCGGGGGGCATTGTCATGCTGAAACAGGAAAGGGCCTTCCTCAAACTGTTGCCACCATTATTCCTCCTTCACTAAACTTCCTCCTTCATGACAGCTGGCACTATCCATTGGACCTGTTATCATTCTCCTGGTATCCTCCAAACCCATTGAGCATGGTGATTTTAGTCTTGTGTGCGGCTGCTCGGCCATGGAAACCCATTTCATGTTATTGTGCTGACGTTGCTTCCAGAGGCAGTTTGGAACTTGGTAGTGAGTCTTGCAATCGAGGATAGATGATTTTACATGCTTCAGCACTCCAGCTTTCCCGTTCTGTGAGCTTGATGCTCCTAGACGTTTCCACTTCACAATAACAGCACTTACAGTTGACTGGGGAAACTCTAGCAGGGCAGAAATGTAACCAACTGACTTGTTGGAAAGGTGGCATCCTATGACGGTGCCACGTTGAAAGTCACTGAGCTCTTCAGTAAGGCCATTCTACTGTCAATGTTTGTCTATGGAGATTGCATGGCTGTGTGCTTGATTGTATACACCTGTCGGCAACGGGTGTGGCTGAAATAGCAGAATCCACTAATTTGAAGGGGTGTCCACATACTTCTGTATATATTGTGTACATTGACCTTCTGTAACGTGACTCTCCTGTGTTTGCCTCCCTGCTCCAGACCCCAACATGTACATGTACCAGCCTGCAGGAACCAATGGGCAGCCTGCACCCCCTGGCCAGGCCCCGCCCACTACTAGCCCCGCCTACTCTAACTACCAGCCCACACCCACACAGGGATACCAGGTGAGAACAGAGGGGGGAGGGTCATGCCTGTTACAATACTATTGGTGTTCAAATGGAAACGTGCTCGTGGACTTCCTCATGCTGAGTTTGTCAGTCCAGGTAACTGGGTTTCCTCCTTAATGTGAACCACATGATGTAATGCCTGATGTCCCAATGAGAGGCTCAGCAATACACCGTCAGATCAAATCAAATGCTGTTTGTCACATGAGCCCGAAACCAACCGGTGTAGAGACCTTACAGTGAAATGCTTACTGACAAGCCCTTAACCAACAGGTGTAGAGACCTCACAGTGAAATGCTTATTTAAAGCCCTTAACCAACAGGTGTAGAGACTCCAGTGAAATGCTTATTTAAAGCCCTTAACCAACAGGTGTAGAGACCTCACAGTGAAATGCTTACTGACAAGCCCTTAACCAACAGGTGTAGAGACCTCACAGTGAAATGCTTATTTAAAGCCCTTAACCAACAGGTGTAGAGACCTTACAGTGAAATGCTTATTTAAAGCCCTTAACCAACAGGTGTAGAGACCTCACAGTGAAATGCTTACTGACAAGCCCTTAACCAACAGGTGTAGAGACCTCACAGTGAAATGAAATGCTTATTTAAAGCCCTTAACCAACAGGTGTAGAGACCTCACAGTGAAATGCTTAAAATGCCCTTAACCAACAGGTGTAGTGACCTCAAGTGAAATGCTTATTTAAAGCCCTTAACCAACAGGTGTAGAGACCTCACAGTGAAATGCTTACTGACAAGCCCTTAACCAACAGGTGTAGAGACCTCACAGTGAAATGCTTATTTAAAGCCCTTAACCAACAGGTGTAGAGACCTCACAGTGAAATGCTTATTTAAAGCCCTTAACCAACAGGTGTAGAGACCTCACAGTGAAATGCTTATTTAAAGCCCTTAACCAACAGGTGTAGAGACCTCACAGTGAAATGCTTATTTAAAGCCCTTAACCAAATGTAGAGACCTTACTGACAAGCCCTTAACCAACAGGTGTAGAGACCAGGTGTAGAGACCTACAGTGAAATGCTTATTTAAAGCCCTTAACCAACAGGTGTAGAGACCTCACAGTGAAATGCTTATTTACAAGCCCTTAACCAACAGGTGTAGAGACAGTGAAATGCTTATTTAAAGCCCTTAACCAACAGGTGTAGAGACCTCACAGTGAAATGCTTATTTAAAGCCCTTAACCAACAGGTGTAGAGACCTCACAGTGAAATGCTTATTTAAAGCCCTTAACCAACAGGTGTAGAGACCTCACAGTGAAATGCTTACTGACAAGCCCTTAACCAACAGGTGTAGAGACCTCACAGTGAAATGCTTATTTAAAGCCCTTAACCAACAGGTGTAGAGACCTCACAGTGAAATGCTTATTTAAAGCCCTTAACCAACAGGTGTAGAGACCTCACAGTGAAATGCTTACTGACAAGCCCTTAACCAACAGGTGTAGAGACCTTACAGTGAAATGCTTACTGACAAGCCCTTAACCAACAGGTGTAGAGACCTCACAGTGAAATGCTTATTTAAAGCCCTTAACCAACAGGTGTAGAGACCTCACAGTGAAATGCTTATTTAAAGCCCTTAACCAACAGGTGTAGAGACCTCACAGTGAAATGCTTATTTAAAGCCCTTAACCAACAGGTGTAGAGACCTCACAGTGAAATGCTTATTTAAAGCCCTTAACCAACAGGTGTAGAGACCTCACAGTGAAATGCTTATTTAAAGCCCTTAACCAACAGGTGTAGAGACCTCACAGTGAAATGCTTACTGACAAGCCCTTAACCAACAGGTGTAGAGACCTTACAGTGAAATGCTTATTTAAAGCCCTTAACCAACAGGTGTAGAGACCTCACAGTGAATGGCTTACAGATTGTAGAGACCTCACACTTACTGACAAGCCCTTAACCAACAGGTGTAGAGACCTCACAGTGAAATGCTTACTGACAAGCCCTTAACCAACAGGTGTAGAGACCTCACAGTGAAATGCTTATTTAAAGCCCTTAACCAACAGGTGTAGAGACCTCACAGTGAAATGCTTATTTAAAGCCCTTAACCAACAGGTGTAGAGACCTCACAGTGAAATGCTTATTTAAAGCCCTTAACCAACAGGTGTAGAGACCTTACAGTGAAATGCTTACTGACAAGCCCTTAACCAACAGGTGTAAGAGACCTCTGATGAAATGCTTATTTAAAGCCCTTAACCAACAGGTGTGTAGAGACCTCACAGTGAAATGCTTATTTAAAGCCCTTAACCAACAGGTGTGTAGAGACCTCACAGTGAAATGCTTATTTAAAGCCCTTAACCAACAGGTGTAGAGACCTTACAGTGAAATGCTTATTTAAAGCCCTTAACCAACAGGTGTAGAGACCTTCAGTGAAATGCTTATTTAAAGCCCTTAACCAACAGGTGTAGAGACCTCACAGTGAAATGCTTATTTAAAGCCCTTAACCAACAGGTGTTAGAGA
>NW_027031561.1:0-2500 GCF_034236695.1 Oncorhynchus nerka
TGGGCAGCCGAGCGGAAATGCGAGGAAAATCTCGCCTCTCATGCGGACCTGGCATCCTTTCACTCCCTCCTCTCTACATTTTCCTCCTCTGTCTCTGCAGCTAAAGCCACTTTCTACCACTCTAAATTCCAAGCATCTGCCTCTAACCCTAGGAAGCTCTTTGCCGCCTTCTCCTCCCTCCTGAATCCTCCTCCCCCTCCCCCTCCTCCTCTTGCAGATGACTTCGTCAACAATTTGAAAGAAGGTCCGGCTGACATCCGATCTCGTTGCTAAGTCAAACGAAGCACACTGGTTCTGCTCACACTGCCCTACCCTGTGCTCTGACCTCTTTCTCCCCTCTCTCTCCAGATGAAATCTACATGTCTTGTGACGGCAACTTAACAACCTGCCGGCTTGACCTATCCCCTCCTCTCTTCTCCAGACCATTTCCGGTGACCTTCTCCCTTACACTCACCTCGCTCATCAACTCATCCCTGACCGCTGGCTACGTCCCTCCGTCTTCAAGAGGCGAGGTTGCACCCCCTTCTGAAAAACCTACACTCGATCCCTCCGATGTCAACAACTACAGACCAGTATCCTTCTTTCTTTTCTCTCCAAAACTCTTGAGCATTGCCGTCCTTAGCCAGCTCTCCACGCTATCTCTCTCAGAACGACCTTCTTGATTCAAATCAGTCAGGTTTCAAGACTAGTCATTCAACTGAGACTGCTCTTCTCTGTATGATGTTATGCATACATGATGGCGTGTAAAGGTTACTCTCTCTCATCCCTTCCTAGACCTATCGGCTGCCTTCGATACCACCATCAGGTCTATCCCACCCTCTCCAGAGGGCAGACATCTCCGGCGTGGAGGCGCTTGGATTGCGTCCTACTGAAGAACGCTCCTACCAGGTGGTCATGGCGAGATCTGTCTCCTCACCACGCGCTCATCAGAACACTGGTGTCCCCAGGGCTCTGCTCTAGGCCTGGGGGACACCAGTGGCGACCACTGAGGCAGCTCACCACGCCAGCTGGGAGAAGCGGCGGCTGTCCATTAATTGCCAGGTGAAGACCGCTACCTGAGTGAGGATCTGATGATTCTCATAGTCAGAGACAGGGTTCTAAGTCAGGGTTCAGAGATCAGGGTCAGACCGGTCAAGGGTTAGAAGGTGAGAGTTTGAGGGTTAAGGGGGTGTCTGTCCTATACTGGAGTAGGATGAAGTGGAAAACGTGACGACACAAAGCAAGTCTTGAATGTATCGACTCATGAACCAGGTGTGTTTGTGCGTGGTTGCTTCTCGCTCTGCTGTTTCTGCCGGGACGCTTAGGGACTCTGGGTATTTTCTGGGTCTCTATTTATGTGTCGGCGACTCACGGTATGTCACAAAGAAAACAGGTCAGAACGCAGCCGTCCCTCGTGGCTGAAACGCTCTCTGGATCACATGTGTGTAGAGAAGCTCGGACTGATCCACTGTTCAGACACATCAAAAGGACACACTCTTGTGTAGTCAGAATATCTTCTTCAGTCCATATATCTCTTGTGTAGTCAGAATATCTTCTTCAGTCCATATATTTCTCGTGTCCTTATATATATATTTCTTCAGTCCTCTGATATATATTTGAATCCTTAGAAGATTAACACATAATATATGTATTTCTTGAATCTTTGAATACTGGACATTCATGAAATCCAGTATTTACATCCAACCGACCTGTTCCTCTTTTGAGGACTTTCAGTCTCTGTCAGAGCTTTTCCTCTTTTGAGGACTTTCAGTCTCTGTCAGAGCTTTTCTTCTCTTGGACGGAACAGTACAGACTCTCATCTGTGACTTACCTCTGGGTTATCGTCATTTTGTCATAATCCCAGTATGTAATATCATGTAATGATCCAATATAATCCGGTCCAGTCACCTTGTCTGTCTTCCGATGGTCAAGTTTGAAGTCCTTAGGTCAACGACCACACTTTGTCTCTCTGTCTGTCTGTTGCAGTACACACTCTCACTGACAACCAAGCCATGTGGCCCAAAATCCTCTCTCTCTCTCTCTGCTCTCTCTCTCTCTCTCTCTCTCTCTCTCTCTCTCTCTCTCTCTCTCTCTCTCTCTCTCTCTCTCTCTCCCCTCTCTCTCTGAGGAGACAGGGAGGTGGTCAGTCAGTCAGTCAGTCAGTCAGAGAAAGTTATTTAAATACTAAGGGTTGGGCAGATGGATGTGATGTGGGGGTATGTGTGTGTGTGTGTGTGAGGGGGTATGTGTGTGTGTGTGTGTGTGTGAGGGTATGTGTGTGTGTGTGTGTGGTGTGTGGAGGGGTATGTGTGTGTGTGTGTATGAGGGGGTATGTGTGTGTGTGTGTGTGAGGAGGGTATGTGTGTGTGTGTGTGTGTGTGTAGGGGGTGTATGTGTGTGTGTGTGTGTGTGTGAGGGGGGTATGTGTGTGTGTGTGTGTGTGTGAGGAGGGTATGTGTGTGTGTGTGTGTGTGAGGGGGGTATGTGTGTGTGTGTGTATGAGGGGGGTATGTGTGTGTGT
>NW_027031562.1:0-3655 GCF_034236695.1 Oncorhynchus nerka
TAACGTCTATGGATGGTGTTCTGAGCCGTGTCACAATGAGACCCCGGACTACAACGTCTATGGATGGTGTTCTGAGCTGTGTCACAATGAGACACCGGACTATCACGTCTATGGATGGTGTTCTGAGTGTGTCACAATGAGACACCGGACTATAACGTCTATGGATGGTGTTCTGAGCCGTGTCACAATGAGACACCGGACTATAACGTCTATGGATGGTGTTCTGAGCCGTGTCACAATGAGACACCGGACTATAACGTCTATGGATGGTGTTCTGAGTGTGTCACAATGAGACACCGGACTATAACGTCTATGGATGGTGTTCTGAGCCGTGTCACAATGAGACACCGGACTATAACGTCTATGGATGGTGTTCTGAGCCATGTCACAATGAGACCCCGGACTATAACGTCTATGGATGGTGTTCTGAGCCGTGTCACAATGAGACACCGGACTATAACGTCTATGGATGGTGTTCTGAGCCGTGTCACAATGAGACACCGGACTATAACGTCTATGGATGGTGTTCTGAGTGTGTCACAATGAGACACCGGACTATAACGTCTATGGATGGTGTTCTGAGCCGTGTCACAATGAGACACCGGACTATAACGTCTATGGATGGTGTTCTGAGCCGTGTCACAATGAGACACCGGACTATAACGTCTATGGATGGTGTTCTGAGTGTGTCACAATGAGACACCGGACTATAACGTCTATGGATGGTGTTCTGAGCCGTGTCACAATGAGACACCGGACTATAACGTCTATGGATGGTGTTCTGAGCCGTGTCACAATGAGACACCGGACTATAACGTCTATGGATGGTGTTCTGAGTGTGTCACAATGAGACACCGGACTATAACGTCTATGGATGGTGTTCTGAGCCGTGTCACAATGAGACACCGGACTATAACGTCTATGGATGGTGTTCTGAGTGTGTCACAATGAGACACCGGACTATAACGTCTATGGATGGTGTTCTGAGCCGTGTCACAATGAGACACCGGACTATAACGTCTATGGATGGTGTTCTGAGCCGTGTCACAATGAGACACCGGACTATAACGTCTATGGATGGTGTTCTGAGTGTGTCACAATGAGACACCGGACTATAACGTCTATGGATGGTGTTCTGAGCCGTGTCACAATGAGACACCGGACTATAACGTCTATGGATGGTGTTCTGAGCCGTGTCACAATGAGACACCGGACTATAACGTCTATGGATGGTGTTCTGAGTGTGTCACAATGAGACACCGGACTATAACGTCTATGGATGGTGTTCTGAGCCGTGTCACAATGAGACACCGGACTATAACGTCTATGGATGGTGTTCTGAGTGTGTCACAATGAGACACCGGACTATAACGTCTATGGATGGTGTTCTGAGCCGTGTCACAATGAGACACCGGACTATAACGCCTATGGATGGTGTTCTGAGCCGTGTCACAATGAGACACCGGACTATAACGTCTATGGATGGTGTTCTGAGTCGTGTCACAATGAGACACCGGACTATAACGTCTATGGATGGTGTTCTGAGTGTGTCACAATGAGACACCGGACTATAACGTCTATGGATGGTGTTCTGAGCCGTGTCACAATGAGACCCCGGACTACAACGTCTATGGATGGTGTTCTGAGCTGTGTCACAATGAGACACCGGACTATCACGTCTATGGATGGTGTTCTGAGTGTGTCACAATGAGACACCGGACTATAACGTCTATGGATGGTGTTCTGAGCCGTGTCACAATGAGACACCGGACTATAACGTCTATGGATGGTGTTCTGAGCCGTGTCACAATGAGACACCGGACTATAACGTCTATGGATGGTGTTCTGAGCCGTGTCACAATGAGACACCGGACTATAACGTCTATGGATGGTGTTCTGAGCCGTGTCACAATGAGACACCGGACTATAACGTCTATGGATGGTGTTCTGAGCTGTGTCACAATGAGACCCCGGACTACAACGTCTATGGATGGTGTTCTGAGCTGTGTCACAATGAGACACCGGACTATAACGTCTATGGATGGTGTTCTGAGCCGTGTCACAATGAGACACCGGACTATAACGTCTATGGATGGTGTTCTGAGTGTGTCACAATGAGACACCGGACTATAACGTCTATGGATGGTGGGCTGAGCCGTGTCACAATGAGAAACCAGACTATAACGTCTATGGATGGTGTTCTGAGCCGTGTCACAATGAGACCCCGGACTATAACGTCTATGGATGGTGTTCTGAGCCGTGTCACAATGAGACACCGGACTATAACGTCTATGGATGGTGTTCTGAGCCGTGTCACAATGAGACACCGGACTATAACGTCTATGGATGGTGTTCTGAGCCGTGTCACAATGAGACCCCGGACTACAACGTCTATGGATGGTGTTCTGAGCTGTGTCACAATGAGACACCGGACTATCACGTCTATGGATGGTGTTCTGAGTGTGTCACAATGAGACACCGGACTATAACGTCTATGGATGGTGTTCTGAGCCGTGTCACAATGAGACACCGGACTATAACGTCTATGGATGGTGTTCTGAGCTGTGTCACAATGAGACACCGGACTATAACGTCTATGGATGGTGTTCTGAGCCGTGTCACAATGAGACACCGGACTATAACGTCTATGGATGGTGTTCTGAGCCGTGTCACAATGAGACACCGGACTATAACGTCTATGGATGGTGTTCTGAGTGTGTCACAATGAGACCCCGGACTACAACGTCTATGGATGGTGTTCTGAGCTGTGTCACAATGAGACACCGGACTATAACGTCTATGGATGGTGTTCTGAGTGTGTCACAATGAGACACCGGACTATAACGTCTATGGATGGTGTTCTGAGCCGTGTCACAATGAGACACCGGACTATAACGTCTATGGATGGTGTTCTGAGCCGTGTCACAATGAGACACCGGACTATACGTCTATGGATGGTGTTCTGAGTGTGTCACAATGAGACACCGGACTATAACGTCTATGGATGGTGTTCTGAGCCGTGTCACAATGAGACACCGGACTATAACGTCTATGGATGGTGTTCTGAGCCGTGTCACAATGAGACCCCGGACTACAACGTCTATGGATGGTGTTCTGAGTGTGTCACTATGAGACACCGGACTATAACGTCTATGGATGGTGGTCTGAGCCGTGTCACAATGAGAAACCGGACTATAACGTCTATGGATGGTGTTCTGAGCCATGTCACAATGAGACACCGGACTATAACGTCTATGGATGGTGTTCTGAGCCGTGTCACAATGAGACCCCGGACTACAACGTCTATGGATGGTGTTCTGAGCGTGTCACAATGAGACACCCGGACTATAACGCCTATGGATGGTGTTCTGAGCCGTGTCACAATGAGACACCGGACTATAACGTCTATGGATAGTGTTCTGAGTGTGTCACAATGAGACACTGGACTATAACGTCCATGGATGGTGGTCTGAGCCGTGTCACAATGAGACACCGGACTATAACGTCTATGGATGGTGATCTGAGTGTGTCACAATGAGACACCGGACTATAACGTCTATGGATGGTGTTCTGAGTGTGTCACAATGAGACACCGGACTATAGCGTCTATGGTTGGTTCTCTGAGTGTGTCACAATGAGACACCGGACAATAACG
>NW_027031563.1:0-3656 GCF_034236695.1 Oncorhynchus nerka
ATGTATATAGTTAGTAGCACCATGATGTATACAGTTAGTAACACCATGATGTATATAGTTAGTAGCACCATTATGTATATAGTTAGTAACACCATGATGTATATAGTTAGAAACACCATGATGTAGAAAGTTAGTAACACCATGATGTATATAGTTAGTAACACCACAATGTGTGTAGTTAGTAGCAGCATGATGTGTGTAGTTAGTAGAAGCATGATGTGTGTAGTTAGTAGCACCACATTGTGTGTAGTTTGAAACACCATGATGTATATAGTTAGTAGCACCATGATGTATATAGTTAGTAACACCGTGATGTATATAGTTAGTAACACCATGATGTATATAGTTAGTAGCACCATGATGTATATAGTTAGTAGCACCATGATGTATATCGTTAGTAACACCGTGATGTATATAGTTAGTAGCACCATGATGTATATAGTTAGTAACACCATGATATATATAGTTAGTAACACCATAATGTATATAGTTTTAAACACCATGATGTATATAGTTAGTAGCACCATGACTTATATAGTTAGTAACACCATGATGTATATAGTTAGTAGCACCATGATGTATATAGTTAGTAGCACCATGATGTATATAGTTAGTAACACCGTGATGTATATAGTTAGTAGCACCATGATCTATATAGTTAGTAACACCATGATATATATAGTTAGTAACACCATAATGTATATAGTTTTAAACACCATGATGTATATAGTTAGTAGCACCATGATGTATATAGTTAGTAACACCATGATGTATATAGTTAGTAGCACCATTATGTATATAGTTAGTAGCACCATGATGTATATAGTTAGTAACACCGTGATATATATAGTTAGTAACACCACAATGTATATAGTTAGTAACACCATGATGTATATAGTTAGTAACACCATGATGTATATAGTTAGTAACACCATGATGTATATAGTTAGTAACACCATGATGTATATAGTTAGTAACACCATGATGTATATAGTTAGTAACACCATGATGTATATAGTTAGTAACACCATAATGTATATAGTTAGTAACACCATTATGTATATAGTTAGTAGCACCATGATGTATACAGTTAGTAACACCATGATGTATATAGTTAGTAGCACCATTATGTATATAGTTAGTAACACCATGATGTATATAGTTAGAAACACCATGATGTAGAAAGTTAGTAACACCATGATGTATATAGTTATTAACACTATGATGTATATAGTTAGTAACACCATGATGTATATAGTTAGTAGCAGCATGATGTGTGTAGTTAGTAGAAGCATGATGTGTGTAGTTAGTAGCACCACATTGTGTGTAGTTTGAAACACCATGATGTATATAGTTAGTAGCACCATGATGTATATAGTTAGTAACACTGTGATGTATATAGTTAGTAACACCATGATGTATATAGTTAGTAGCACCATGATGTATATAGTTAGTATCACCATGATGTATATCGTTAGTAACACCGTGATGTATATAGTTAGTAGCACCATGATCTATATAGTTAGTAACACCATGATATATATAGTTAGTAACACCATAATGTATATAGTTTTAAACACCATGATGTATATAGTTAGTAGCACCATGACTGTATATAGTTAGTAACACCGTGATATATATAGTTAGTAACACCACAATGTATATTGTTAGTAACATCATGATGTATATAGTTAGTAACACCATGATGTATATAGTTAGTAGCACCATGATCTATATAGTTAGTAACACCATGATATATATAGTTAGTAACACCATAATGTATATAGTTTTAAACACCATGATGTATATAGTTAGTAGCACCATGACTTATATAGTTAGTAACACCATGATGTATATAGTTAGTAGCACCATTATGTATATAGTTAGTAGCACCATGATGTATATAGTTAGTAACACCGTGATATATATAGTTAGTAACACCACAATGTATATTGTTAGTAACATCATGATGTATATTGTTAGTAACACCATGATGTATATAGTTACTAACACCATGATACATATTGTTAGTAACACCATGATGTATATAGTTAGTAACACCATGATGTATATAGTTAGTAACACCCATGATGTATATAGTTAGTAACACCATAATGTATATCGTTAGTAACACCATTATGTATATAGTTAGTAGCACCATGATGTATACAGTTAGTAACACCATGATGTATATAGTTAGTAGCACCATTATGTATATAGTTAGTAACACCATGATGTATATAGTTAGAAACACCATGATGTAGAAAGTTAGTAACACCATGATGTATATTGTTAGTAACATCATGATATATATAGTTAGTGGCACCATGATGTATATAGCTAGTAACACCATGATGTATATAGTTAGAAACACCGTGATATATATAGTTAGTAACACCATGATGTATATTGTTAGTAACATCATGATATATATAGTTAGTGGCACCATGATGTATATAGCTAGTAACACCATGATGTATATAGTTAGAAACACCATATTGTAGAAAGTTAGTAACACCATGATGTATATAGTAATTAACACTATGATGTATATAGTTAGTAACACCATGATGCATATTGTTAGTAACACCATGATGTATATAGTTAGTAACACCATGATGTATATAGTTACTAACACCATGATATATATAGTTAGTAACACCATGATGTATATAGTTAGTAACACCATGATGTATATAGTTAGTAACACCATAATGTATATAGTTAGTAACACTATGATGTATATAGTTTGTAGCACCATGTTGTATATAGTTAGCAACGCCATGATGTATATAGTTATTAACACCACAATGTGTGTAGTTAGTAGCAGCATGATGTGTGTAGATAGTAGAAGCATGATGTGTGTAGTTAGTAGCACCACATTGTGTGTAGTTTGAAACACCATGATGTATATAGTTAGTAGCACCATGATTTATATAGTTAGTAGCACCATGATGTATATAGTTAGTAGCACCATGATGTATATAGTTAGTAACACCATGATGTATATAGTTAGTAACACCATGATGTATATAGTTAGTAGCACCATGATGTATATAGTTAGTAACACCATGATGTATATAGTTAGTAACACCATGATGTATATAGTTAGTAACACCATGATGTATATAGTTAGTAACACCATGATGTATATAGTTAGTAACACCATGATGTATATAGTTAGTAGCACCATTATGTATATAGTTAGTAACACCATGATGTATATAGTTAGAAACACCATGATGTAGATAGTTAGTAACACCATGATGTATATAGTTATTAACACCACAATGTGTGTAGTTAGTAGCACTGATGGTGTAGATAGTAGAGAGCTATGATGTGTGTAAAGTTAGTAGCACCACATTATATGTAGTTGGAAACACCAATGATGTATATAGTTAGTAGCACCATGATGTATATAGTTAGTAACACCATGATGTATATAGTTAGTAGCACCATGATGTATATAGTTAGTAAGCAACCATGATGTATATAGTTAGTAACACCATAATGTATATAGTTAGTAACACTCATTGATGTATATAGTTAGTAGCACCATGATGT
The DNA here is from genome assembly GCF_034236695.1 of Oncorhynchus nerka. Taxonomy (NCBI): domain Eukaryota; kingdom Metazoa; phylum Chordata; class Actinopteri; order Salmoniformes; family Salmonidae; genus Oncorhynchus; species Oncorhynchus nerka. Next base: position 3,565 of record NW_027031563.1, read on the forward strand.
ATATAGTTAGTAACACCATGATGTATATAGTTAGTAACACCATGATGTATAATAGTTAGTAACACCATGATGTATATAGTTAGTAGCACCAT
>NW_027031564.1:0-3658 GCF_034236695.1 Oncorhynchus nerka
AATCAAAATGAACTATCTCAATTCTAAAAGCTTATTTGCATTCAAATAAATGTTGAACAAATTCTTACAATGACGGCCTAGGAACAGTGGGTTAACTGCCTTGCTCAGGGGCAGAACGACAGATTTTACCTTGTCGATCTGGCAACCTTTCTGTTACTGGGCCCAACGCTCACTAGGCTACCTGCTGCCCCAATATATAGCCTAGTACAAACATCTTTAGTAAACAAGATCAAATTATTTAGAGAAAATCTCAATTGCGCAATGACTAACGTACAGACTGTCTTTAAGCTCATCCACTGAGCGCACATATTCCTCCACAGCAGCACCGTGCCCTTCACATCAAACGGGGAGAAGGTAGGCCCATATAAATCAGAACCTGAACAGCGCTTAGATCGGGCCTGGGACACGTCGCCCTGTTCAGAACCGTTAGAATAACGTCCCGTAACCGCAGAGCACATCATCTGCTGGATTTTCGGTATTTACCATCGGATTTATCGACCTGAAGTGGCGGATGGAGACCGTGGAAAGGAGGGGGGAGAGAGGGGGTACCTCAAGCCGCATCGTCCTGACACAGCCAGCCCCCGCTACTATGACAAAATGTATCGCAATGTTTATTAAATAAGCTACAACATGATTACATCTGTCATTCTAGTAAACAACCGTAGGCTATAAATCAAGAAAACGGTTATTGACATTGGTTATCTGGATCTGGGGATGGTGGGCAGGTGTTGAAAGCATAGCAAAACGTATAGCCTAGATCTCGGTAAATAGAGAGCATTTGATCAACAACACCTATAATCATATGATTGTGAGATATTTGACTCACCATCAGCTTCGTTGAGGAGAAGATGGAGATGCTGGATCCCGTTCACGGTAAACGGATGCGAGCGCGCAACCCCGTCCGACTAACGAACGGCCTCTAAGGGTTAAAGCGAGAGCTCTCTCCTCTCGCGACCACCTTATCTTTCGTCATCCGCCGGGACCACACCCCTCTTCTGCCTCACCAATCAATATCCCTCTCTGTTCATCGGTCAGCTCCTTCCATCCCTCTCAACCTTCGCTTCCTCCCTCCAAGAAAAAGACAATCGCTACGGAATCTTCTACCGTATTCTCTTTGATCTCTAGTATTGGAATCATTCTTCCTATCCGCCATCACACTCCCTCCATCTTTATTATTCTCTTTCATTCTCAGTGGAAATGGAAGGTAACATGGTAAAAGCACATGCTGTATAGTAATCTAGTCACACTGATCAAGGAAGACTGTTTAATAAGGAAATAGGAACTGTGAAAAATAGACTCATTGTCGTTATGAATCATGATGGAAAGCCATACACAATGTTACTGCTCGCTGTACTATATTGTTTTCCACAAAAGGTCTGAATACTAAACCCATGTTGGTCACATTTCTTTATTAAAAGCAATAAGATGCCATATTGTCAGCAGCAGGTAGATGTACAGTAGTAATTAGAAAGAGATGATTATACACAGAGGGAGATAGAGAAAACAAAATACAAAGAACATGGTGTGAGAGACAGCAGGATTGTTCCTTTCAGGCAGCTTCCTGCTCTAGTCCATTCACTCTGCCGGTAGAGACCAGAGCCCTCTGCCGGTAGAGACCAGAGCCCCTATGCCGGTAGAGACCAGAGCCCTCATGCCGGTAGAGACCAGAGCCCTCATGCCGGTAGAGACCAGAGCCCTCATGCCGGTAGAGACCAGAGCCCTCATGCCGGTAGAGACCAGAGCCCCTATGCCGGTAGAGACCAGAGCCCCTATGCCGGTAGAGACCAGAGCCCCTATGCCGGTAGAGACCAGAGCCCCTATGCCGGTAGAGACCAGAGCCCCTATGCCGGTAGAGACCAGAGCCCCTATGCCGGTAGAGACCAGAGCCCCTATGCCGGTAGAGACCAGAGCCCTCATGCCGGTAGAGACCAGAGCCCTCTGCCGGTAGAGACCAGAGCCCTCATGCCGGTAGAGACCAGAGCCCCTATGCCGGTAGAGACCAGAGCCCTCATGCCGGTAGAGACCAGAGCCCTCATGCCGGTAGAGACCAGAGCCCTCTGCCGGTAGAGACCAGAGCCCTCTGCCGTCATCCTGATTGATGTGATCATCAACCAATAATGATGTCACTCCCTGCCATCATCAAATCCACAGGATTCTAGAGCAGACAGTTTAACAGTGACATGATGTTATACTTGCGTCATCATCAATAAATAAAGAGATTTATCAGACATACTTTTTGATGACATGGTATTCCCAGTTTCAGTAATCAGTTATTCTGTACATAATTGAAAATCATATTATGGAGAAGAAGAAGAATGGGCACACAGGGGTCCGTGAAGACCAGGTTTAAGACTGACTGGCCTCAACCAGGTTCACTCAGTCCAAACTAAAGCATTGTTCTATTTAGGTCCCTAGACCTCAACCTAACTCCAGGGCTCCCCAACTCCGGTTCCTGGAGAGCTTCCCTCCTGTAGGTTTCCACTCTTATTACAATCAGGTGTGTTAGATTAGGGTTGGAGCGAAAACCTACAGGATGGTAGCTCTCCAGGACCAGGGTTGGAGAGCCCTGCCCTAGCCCTTAACCCCATGGTGTTCACTGAAGGGGTAGGGGCAAGGGACCGAAATGGAAGCAGCCACACCAACTAGCCCTCCTCAGTCCAGCTACAGTAACACACACTAAATAAAAACAGTCTTCTCATCATAGTCTTCACTTGTTTCTCTTGTAGATTTTCTTGGCGAAGTTGAGGAAAACTGCGTGTGGAAGGTTTTGGGCGTGACGCGCGATGAGTTTCTGTAAGCGCTGATAGCTGTCGTCTTCGTATTGGTGGTACAGGGTGGGCATCTGTAGGGTGTTGTACAGTGCTTTCACCTTCTCCACACTGTCATGCCGACCATAACATGACTGGAAGAGGACAATAAAAGTGAATTATTTCTCAGAGATATTCTAGTCAGAGCAGTTTACTGTATTGAGCTATGTAAAGAAGTGAATAAATGCATTCATTCCCTCAATCATCCATCCATCATGGCTTAGGTGTGTTTACAGTTCAATGGTCAACTGTGACTGTTCATGGTTGACCTCTCACCTCCAGCTCTGCCCTTTGTTCCGGGGTCATGACCCCTAGAGCGGTCACCACCAGCCAGCCGCATTTGTTGTCCTGGATGTCTGTTCCAATCTTCCCTGTCACCGCCGGGTCGCCATAGCAATCCAGGTAGTCATCCTGGCAACAGAGAAACATTGGCAAGCAAATGCTGGTATGACACACACACACACACACACACACACACACATCGACACACACACACACACACACGTCTCACCTGCAAAACAAATGCTGTTATGACATTGTCCGTGTGTGTGTGTCAGTCTTCTAGAATGACTGTGGTCTCACCTGTATCTGGAAGAACTCTCCCATCTCCAGTAAGATATGTTTGGCGTGGTTGTGTTCCTCTTCACTGTCGATGCCCGCCTGGGAATTATTCAGAAAGAGATACAAATGGTGTATAAGTTCCAGTTTCTGCACCTTGTATAATGAGACTGACCAGACATTACAACACTAAACACTCACCATGTACATGGCTGCTGCCACAGGGAGGTAGAAGGAGTAGAAGGCAGTCTTGTACTTTACTATGGCCTTATATCTGACACACAGCGGAGGGA
>NW_027031565.1:0-3660 GCF_034236695.1 Oncorhynchus nerka
CCACCTGTTATTCGGATGATGAATGGAAAACACACCACCTACCTGTTATCTGTTGTGATGAATAATGAACACGTTCACCATCACTTCCACCATATTTTATTGTTGAATGAAAACACGACCACTCCCCTGTTATCTGGATGGATGAATGAAACATTTATCTACCTACCTGTTATCTGAATGAATGAAACATTTAATTACCTACCTAAGTTATCTGGATGGATGAAAACACGGTCACCTACCTGAGCATCATGAATGAAGGTATTACGGCCTACTTGCCTATATCAAGGAATAAAACATGATCCATCTCAATCTTTGTTATCTCATAACAGCCACGACCATTCTCATTTTTGTTATCGATGAATGAAAACAATACTACTTCACTTCGTTATTCGAAACGTAATGAAACACGGTCACTACCTGTTATCTGGATGAATGAATGGTGTCAAACGACTACCTACCTGTTATCTAGATGACACGAAAACACGACCACCCACCTGTTATCTGGATGATTCAATCCCATTGTTCACTATACATAATTGGGCTCTTTCTATCCACATTACTATGTTGGGCTTCACAGGCCACCGTACATCAACCTCTGTCTGCTGAACGTCCCTATAATCTCTCCTTCTCCCGATGTGTGAACTTGGATTGGTGTTTATAAGGGATGATATCTTTGATGAGCTCTGAGCCAGTGAAAAAATGGCTCATTATTCCAGTTGGTATTGTGACTCCGTTCCACCACCGTCCACATTATCTTCCTCCATTTGGTCGAAGGAACGTCGATTGTGGGCTCCATGACTCACTTGTTCGCTGAGTCCTCCTCCTGACCTAACCAGTCACCCGAGTGCTCACACCCATTTTCGATGGTCCCATCGACCCGATGGAAGAGGATAATGTGCCAGGTGGTGGAACGGAAACGGAGTCAGAATACCAGCATGAAGACAACGCCATCCGTTCCCTGGAGGCGAACAGAGAATTTACATCAACTCTAACACTCCTATCACCCCTAACACCCCTAACACCTCTATCACTCCTAACACTCCTATCACCTCTATTACCTCTAACACTCCTATCACCTCTAACACTCCTATCACCTCTAACACTCCTATCACCTCTACGACCTCTAACACTCCTATCACCCCTAACACTCCTATCACCCCTAACACTCCTATCACCTCTATCACCCCTAACACTCCTATCACCTCTATCACCCCTATCACCTCTATCACCCCCATCACCCTATCACCTCTATCACACTCCTATCACCTCTAACACCTCTATCACCTCTAACACTCCTATCACCTCCAACACTCCTATCACCCCTATCACCCCAACACTCCTATCACACTCTATCACCTCTAACACCTCCTATCACCTCTAACACTCCTATCACCTCTAACACTCCTATACACCTCTATCACTCTAACACTCCTATCACCTCTAACACCCCTATCACCTCTAACACTCCTATCACCCCTAATACCCTATCACCCTCTAACACTCCTATCACCTCTAACACTCCTATCACCTCTATCACCCCTAACACTCCTATCACCTCTAACACTCCTATCACCTCTAACACTCCTATCACCTCTATCACCTCTAACACTCCTATCACCTCTATCACCCCTAACACTCCTATCACCTCCTATCACCTCCTAACACTCCTATCACCTCTAACTCATCCTCTATCACCCCTAACACTCCTATCACTCCTAACACTCTATCACCTCTAACACTCCTATCACCTCTATCACCCCTAACACTCCTATCACCTCTAACACTCCTATCACCTCTAACACTCCTAACACTCTATCACCTCTAACACTCCTATCACCTCTATCACCTCCTAACACTCCTATCACCTCTATCACCTCTAACACTCCTATCACCTCTATCACCCCTAACACTCCTATCACCTCTATCACCCCTAACACCTCTATCACCGCTAACACTCCTATCACCCCTATCACCTCTATCACCCTAACACTCTATCACCTCTAACACTCCTATCACCTCTATCACCTCCTAACACCCCATCACCTCATCACCTCTACACCATCACCCCTAACACTCCTATCACCTCTAACACTCCCTATCCTCTAACACCTCCTATCACCTCTAACACTCCTATCACCTCTATCACCCCTAACACTCCTATCACCTCTATCACCTCTAACACTCCTATCACCTCTATCACCCTAACACTCCTATCACCTCTATCACCTCTAACACTCTATCACCTCTAACACTCCTATCACCTCTATCACTCCTATCACTCTATCACCCTAACACTCCTATCACCTCTATCACCCCTAACACTCCTATCACCTCTATCACCCTAACACTCCTATCACCTCTATCACTCTATCACCCCTAACACTCCTATCACCTCTATCACCTCTATCACCTCTAACACTCCTATCACCTCTATCACCCCTAACACTCCTATCACCTCTATCACCTCTAACACTCCTATCACCTCTATCACCTCTAACACTCCTATCACCTCTATCACCCCTAACACTCTATCACCTCCTAACACCTCTATCACCTCCTATCACCTCTATCACCCCTAACACTCCTATCACCTCTAACACTCCTATCACCTCTATCACCTCTAACACTCCTATCACCTCTATCACCTCTAACACTCTATCACCCCTATCACCTCTAACACTCCTATCACCTCTATCACCCTAACACTCCTATCACCTCTATCACCTCTAACACTCCTATCACCTCTAACACTCCATCACCCTAACACTCCTATCACCTCTATCACCCCTAACACTCCTATCACCTCTATCACCTCTATCACCTCTATCACCCCTAACACTCCTATCACCTCTATCACCTCTATCACCCTAACACTCCTATCACCTCTATCACTCCTATCACCTCTATCACCCCTATCACCTCTATCACCCATATCACCTCTAACACTCCTATCACCTCTATCACCCTAACACCCTATCACCTCTATCACCTCTAACACTCCTATCACCTCTATCACCTCTAACCTCTATCCCTCTATCACCTCTAACACTCCTATCACCTCTAACACCCTATCACCCTATCACACTCCTATCATCTAACACTCCTATCACCTCTAACACTCCTATCACCTCTATCACCCTAACACTCCTATCACCCCTCTATCACCTCCTATCACCTCTATCACCTCCTATCACCTCTATCACACTCTATCACCTCTATCACCCCTAACACTCCTATCACCTCTAACACCCCTATCACCTCTAACACTCCTATCACCTCTATCACCCCTAACACTCCTATCACCTCTATCACCCCTAACACTCCTATCACCTCTATCACCTAACACTCCTATCACCTCTATCACCTCTATCACCCCTAACACTCCTATCACCTCTATCACCTCCTATCACCCCTAACACTCCTATCACCTCTAACACTCCTATCACTCCTATCACCCCTAACACTCCTATCACCTCTAACACTCCTATCACCTCTATCACCCTAACACTCCTATCACCTCTAACACTCCTATCACCTCTATCACCTCTAACACCATCACCTCATCACCTCTAACATCTATCCTCTAACACTCCTATCACCTCTATCACCCTAACACTCCTATCACCCTAACACTCCTATCACCTCTAACACTCTATCACC